>NC_135501.1:143815725-144115725 GCF_052857255.1 Amblyomma americanum | reverse complement strand
TCTCGGTTCGCCTGTTGACCTCCAGGTGCAACAAGGGTGTTAAATTATATTTAATACGTCCCTATCGGTGGAGCAATTGTCGGTACACTTAATACAAGGAAAATAACACCTGTAATTGGCAACAATTTCTCACTCGGACCTCAGCATAAGGTACAGGTATCAGCAACATCGGAGGTTTTTGTATCAAAATTCGACATCAAGGTTTTCACGAGGATCGATGACGCTAGTTGTTCCTTTGGTCCTTTCCTGTAATGAATCACGGAGGCCCTTGCAGCCGGACGTAAGAATTTTTGATCGGGGGCTCTGGAAAAGTTTTTCACTATCTGATAAACTTTTTACCAAAACATTTGTCTGTTGTTGACGCAGAAATATCGGGGTAGCCAGAAACTGACAGAAGCTAGGTTTTCACTGCAGTCAAAAACGGACCTCAATGTTTCTTTAGGGGACGTAAAATTCGTGTTTTTGTTGATCACTAAGTGTGTTTGCTGTAGCGTACCGTCTCTTTCAGCTTTCATTCGTCCACATCAGTGCGCGTTCAATTCAGGTACGCGAGTAGAGCGCATAAGGCAAGGTGCAAGCCTCGAAAGGATGTTGATGACATTTGAAAGTGAGTTGCAAAGACACGAGTTGCCAGTAAGTTTTATTCAACAACAACATAAAAATAGTGCAGTTTGGTCATCACTGCTGTGACATTTCTATGCCAGCAATATACCACTAATTATTCCAGCATTTTTGCGCCGCCATTGCCGAGTTGGCCTCCCACCGGTGGTATGAAAAGTTGGATACAGTTCAGTGCTGCTTCCCGCGGCTCATGTCAAGGTAGTCAGTCCGTTTAACACGTGGGAGATTGTTTTCACCGACAATACAAAGCTGGTGCTGTTCAGAGGTCTAGTGTTTTTCGCTTGCATTTTTTTAAATCCCGGTTCTTTTTTTAACAAAAGAAATGAAAAGTCTATCTACACGAAATCTAAATTGCTGCTATCCGCCTTGTTTCGAATTTCAAACCTTTTGCTCTTTTTCAAATATTTTTTAAGCGACACCCCTTCTCATTAAGTTTCTTATAGCTTATCTGGTGACCTACTTGCCTATACATGTTGACCTCATTAGTATTCGTTCAAATTATCTCTGACTCGGAGATGGCGCATGAAGGCGGTTAATGACTTCAAAAAGACTAATTTTTTTTTGGCGGACAATGCTCGTTGGAACGCATAGTTTTTCTCCCAAAATACAGAGAGCTACCGCCAATCGGAGCTATATGCTTGAAGTTAGACAAGCGCTATTCTCGTAAATTTAAAGACTGCTCACACTTGCAGTATGACAACCTCGCAGTTTGATTAATGTCCTGACAGAATGGAAAACAGAAGGGAATCAGCGCGTTTGGGTTCGCGTTGGGGTTTTGGTTTTTCGCTGTAGTAATATATTGTCGCAGTAAATCACCACGATGGAAAGCCGCGAGAACAGTCAGTACTTTGGTACGCCAATTACGATAATTTTTCATATAGGTAAGAAGTAAAAAGGCTTATAACAAAAATGGAGCCACGTGGTGGTGGTGCGTGTCTTGTACGAGCCAAGGATATTGCCTGGTATTTTGATTGAGTTTGCCGTACTTGACTGATCACGTAACCTCACATTCAAAGCTATTAGCAAATCACGGCCTTGTTTTATACACCCTCAACGCCATAAGCTTTCGTATTTTCAAAAATCAATCTGTTGAGGAAGATGCCGCTTTAAACTTAATGTTTGCACGTCGCTATAGTCATGCAGAGTAAGCAGAAAATAACCTTTTAAAGGCGGGAAAACAGTTCACTTCAAGATAATACATGCTCCACTTCGCTCCTCTCCTTCATCTCTTACACATCGCCATGGGCAATGCTGAGTATTGAATAGAACTCTCAGTTTTCCCAAATAACCCATGCTTAATCTTTTAGTATTCAGCATGAAAAGGGATTAAGAAATTTTTTGAAGGCCAAGGTTAGATAAAAGAAAAAAAATGGTGGTGGTTTGGCTCTGGTTAAACCTAGAGTGACGCGATAGCTAGAGCTGGCCGAGTGGAACTTGGTCACGTGACCAACCATACGACGAACCACGTGATCAGGCACGGTGCCGTGCCGCCGGCAGCTGCTGCGCACCGGGTGACCAACCACGCGACAGCATGGTGGCGCAGCCACAGGGTGGCGCGCCGTAACGCTGAAGGCTCGAAATGCTACCGTAATGTAACTGTCGCTACAAAATGTCCGAGCAGGGAGTTGGCAGCGCTTGCGCGGAAAGAAAGGCAGGTGTCCCACCTGCTATCGAGGTCACGGACTTTGTGACACCACAGCCAACCCATTGGATTGTGAGCAAACAGCCCACCATGGTAGATGGCAGTTGTATCAATGATGGGTCACGTGAGGTTGCGCAGGAAGAGCAGCGATGGCTTTACGAGCCCCACGGAGATTGTGTCTGAAACAGCCACCTGCTGGGGCAGTGGTGCATTCCTTAACCTCTGCACCACGGCGCCAGGAGTTGTATAACTCGTTGTGTATAACTCCTGGGGACACGCCAGGATACTAATGTAAAGTAGAGAATGACAAATTTGCCATATGTGGGCATAGCAGATGAACATAGGCGACAGAGAAGGAGTACTTGCGCGGGAGAGACCTGTAATATAGTCGCACTGTACTCTTATGGATAGGGTAACCATTATGACGTGGTGATTGGGAATTAAAGAACGGTGTCCATGTCAGCGGAGTGATACGCAAAGGGGACCTAAGAAGCTGAAGGGGCCCATAGCGGTATCATGTCATACTGGCAAGGCAGACCTTTAGTGTCCCGTGAAAAGTTTTTTTGCTCATGGTTCGGAAATGACTTCGGACTGTAAGCATTCTAGCCACCAGCGGAGAGTCATGACATCATTATTGGATATTAATGCATCAAATAATGGTTTTATTGCGGGTTTGTACTCGTTTTTGGGTGATAACAAATGCCTCGGAGATACGAATTTCGATACATAACGCCGACACTGTGTGTAAAGCCTTAGCCTTGTTAACCTATACTAATTAAAAACGAAAACTAATGAATTCGCGTTTTGTCTGTCCTTTCTTACAAGGCAACGGCCAGGCAGCTGCGGCTCATCTTCAAAGTCCTGCCGACCACTGAGGAACCCACCAACCTGGTTCTCTTCACGGTCCACGCTGAGGTTCTCGTAGACGCCGATTTCTACTTGACCGGAGCACCCAAAGCTATTACGAAGATCGTGGATCACGTTAGCTTCCTGATGGCGTATCACGTGGAATTGTTCTGGAGAATAATTTTCCGCATAGGCGTCCGATACCTCGTTTCAAGCCACCCTCCGCAGTAGCACTGAACGATTACTTCAACTATATTTTTTTCTTACTGGCGCTTTTCCGCAGCTGTAGGTGTTAAGAAAACGTTGTTTTTGATATGTTTATGCATTTAAAATATTTAACGACATGAAGTTCAAGAACACCGCTACAAGTTTGAAGGATTACGATCCACGTTTTGCACAAGATATGGCACCCTTTGGGCAGTTGGAGAAAACTGGATGAAAATAAACGCATATGGGTTACAAGGGGGTGGTGGGGGTAGTGACTTTTTACTAAAATAGTAGTAAAAAGGAAGGAAAAGATTTTTGCTAGCCCCGGCATCTGCCATCGATAATAATAATAATAATTGGTTTTGGGGGAAAGGAAATGGCGCAGTATCTGTCTCATATATCGTTGGACACCTGAACCGCGCCGTAAGGGAAGGAATAAGGGAGGGCGTGAAAGAAGAAAGGAAGAAGGAGGTGCCGTAGTTGAGGGCTCCGGAATAATTTCGACCGCCTGGGGATCTTTAACGTGCGCTGACATCTTAACGCACACGGGCGGCGCCTTAGCGTTTTTCCTCCATAAAAACGCAGCCGCCGCTGTCGGTTCGCCATCGATACTGTAGCATGTGAGTTGGGGCAGCGGAAATAAAGGATAAAAGGCAGAATGGAGAAATTAAATGAAAGGGGTGAGGGGGCAGGAAGAGAGGATAGTGGGAGAAGTAATATATACAAACTATTTACACATTAAGACATGTGTCCAGGTTGTGCGCGTGATTAGTTCATTTTAGAGGAATTAAAACACACGCGCAGAGCACTGTGTTGGCTACAACTGGAGTGGGGCGTCCAGTTATTAATCGTTCAAGGTAGAACTCGCGGAGCGTTCGATCACTGCTGAAGAATGCTGCAAATTTCATATCTGGATGTGCAGTAAACCACCGCATCAATCGGTCGTTGTCGGAAGATGGCTAGCGCCAAATTACTCAATAGGGGCCTCAGATTCTGCGCCAGGAACCACCGATGTACACACTGGAAATGGAGCCGATCGGTCCTCGTCGACATACTCATTTTTCGATATTGAGCGCCCTATTGTACAATAACTGCTTTGATAGGTTCGTGGCACTACTTGCGTGTTTATATGAAATCCGCTTGTTTCCGAGCTATTAGACCTTGCCCTCCGCTGATTGAGCCGGCTTTTTATGTCAAATATAGATGAAAAGATATTAAGTCATGAATATACCTGTTTGAATTTCAAAATTACATTCGCATTAACTATGGCTGCCGCGCACATATGCTTGCACAGAGACTAACATTTTGGACAGCAGCAAGACTCGTGTGCCCCAACAGTTTCAAGTTCCGCACAAAGGGAAATGATGCGCCTACGTAACATTATAATATAAACTGGGCGCCGGGGATTCCATGGACGAGCCCACCGACGGTGCACGCCGTCAGGAGTTACAAACTTACTGTCGACGAACATTACACGCATAACAAAACAGGAATTTGTTGATTTAACACTGCCCCACCTATCCTTATCAATCCCTGAAGCTCGCATTCTTCGGGGAATACAATTTAATCTTCTTGATACACCAGGCAATTTTTTTTTGTATGGGATACACTTGTACACCTCACTGCTCAAACTGTTCACACGCATATGCAGATATGGAACACTGCCTTACAAAGCGCCAATCAGCCTTCTTGTCTGCCGCCTATCCCCCCCCCCCCCCATGGCACATCTGGCTCGCCTCCCGTGACCTAGGTTCTGAACCTACCACGCGCCTTCGTCACCTTGGTCCAGGGCCTGTTAAACGGCTAACATAAAGTCTGTTTCAATACACGCGTTGCAGCACCACCGCCTGGAAACATGCATTTTTGCGTGCGGATTTTCGATGCAGGCGAAACGCAAAGGCACCCGTGTGCTGTGCGATGCCAGTGCACGCAAAACATCCCAAGGTGATCGAAATTATTCCGGAGCCCCCCACTATATCTCCTCTTTCTCTTTTGAAGCCAAATGCTTCACTACGCCAGCTTTTCCAGTCGTCAGCGAGGCCGCAAATTTGACCTTGAATGTAGATAGAGGAATGTGTGGCAGCAAGCTTTATTTTGAATGTAGGTATAGGTCAAACAAGGAACGACGCGTGTCTCATATATCTCGGTAGACAGCCGAACCGCGCTCGTGAGGGAAGGAAAATGAAATGAAAATTGGTTTTATGGAAAGGAAATTTCACGTCTCACAGATCTCCGTGGACACCCGAACCGCACCGCAATGAAAATGAACTGAAATAAAGTTAGTTTTAAGGAAAAGAAATGACGCTTGTCAAGCACTGCACAATACCCCTTCCCCCTCTCACCAAAAAAAATTTCTTTTCTTTCTGAAATTTTCTCCACAGTTTGCGCGTCGTAAGGAATCGGATTTCGTTCAATATCTCCGCATACAACGATGAATAATACAGTTGTATATATCACCGAAGCTATATTAAATATATACTGTCTTTAATGACCGCCTTTAATGTAGTTTCGAAGAAAGCAATAGATGTAAGAAACAAAAAAAAATGCCTACTACTGCGTGTGTCATTATGGCTATCTATGAAAATCCATGGTTGTCCATGGTTTCTCACGGGTACATCTCTCGAAACCAGCGCGTCGTCTTCGTCATCGCCACCGTTGAGAAAATATTTAGTTTTGTAGCTGAGGGGCAGGAACGCATGATTTAAACAATTAAAACAATCTACTTGTTGGGTGCGGAGGGCTAACAGAATTTGGAGCGGGCTACGCGAGCGGGCGTACTGTAAGGAGATAAGGGTGTTGAGCCGCGGGTACCGGCGCTCGATCCACCGTGCCGCTGCGCTCCAACTGTATATACGTGCAAAAACACTCTCGGCGCGTTCTCACTGGTATATTATAGTTTGCTCACTTACAATCAGATTGCGGTGACAGTTTATGGGAGTGTTTTTACTAAGCCGGAGTGCACAGGCACCGAACGAAAGCACACCTCCCCGTGAATCCGTCATGTGACTTCGTCTCCGCAAGCACGCCGTTGGTTATATCCACTACCGCTACACCGCTGCTGTTGGGGAAATATTTCTTTTGCTCTGATTATGAGGCACCCTAACAAAATTTTAAGAGAGAGAACAGGTTGCGGGCGTGTTTCTAAGCTTGAATGCGCAAAGCACCGAGTCCGCTGCGCACGTCGCGGTTGCGCGCCGCCTGCCGCCTTCGCTTGCATGGAGGTTGCCCACAAGCGACGCCGCGAGCGTCACCGTGCCGCCTTGTCGCGTCGCTCGCTCCCTCGCGCACATGGAGTCCAGGCTTTATGGAGGGCGCAAAAGGGACGCAACAACGACAGAACGAAGCGAGGAAGAGACAACGCGCTCAAGAGACGCCAAAAGAACACGCCGCACGACACAACAAGCGTCGTAACGAAGATGCGGCTAGAAGGAGTTGTGCCACGATCCAGAGTGACTCTTCAACTGCGGAAGACACCGCTTTGAGTTCTCGAGAGCGTCGGAATTAGACGCTGCGTAGACGACGTCCCGAGGAAACGAAGCTTTCGCAATTGAACTAGGGTTAACCACAGCTAAACAACAGTCATTTCTTTTCTTTCGCTCCCATCTTCCCTTCCCTCATGGCGGGGTTGCGGTGTCCACCGAGATGTAGGACGATTACTGCACCAGTTCCTTTCCTCAAAAATTAGCTGCGGTTTAACTACTGCGGAACCTGGTTAGAGCTCGAAAGCTGCGGTGCATTGGGCAAGTAGACGCGGCTTGGCGTCTGTAACGTTGAGAAAATTAAAAATTGGTTTTGAGGAAAGGAAATACTCAGTAACTGTCTCACATATCTTGATAGAGCCGGCGCGGTGGCTGAGTGGTTATGGCACTCGGCTGCTGGCCCGAAAGACGCGGGCTCGATCCCGGCCGCGGCGGTCGAATTTCTATGGAGGTGAAATTCTAGATGCCCATGTACTGTACGATGTCAGTGTACGTTAAAAAAACCCAGGTGGTCCAAATTTCCGGAGCCCTTCACTACGGCATCTCCCATAGCCTGTGTTGATTTGGGACGTTATACCGCTATAAACCAAACCGAACCGAACCAAACATATCTTTGTAGACACCCGAACCACAACGGAGCGAGTGAGAAAAAGAAATTAAGAAAGAGGTGTCGTAGGGGTCGTCTCCGTGATGGTGGTGGTGGTGGTGGTGGTGAAAACATTTGTTAGGAAGAAACAGAAGGTATGTTCGCACCAGCCCCTAAGGGATTGATCCTTGTCCATTGAGGGACCAGTAGGAGACCACTCTGGAAATTTTTTTTTTGTCTCATAAAAAGTGCTTTCATCCATCCATCCATCCGTCTTTGAAAGAAGTAGTAGTAGGTGTTTAATGTGAAATAAAAACAAAAAGGAAGGTAAAAGATTTTTTAAACCCTGCATCTGCCATCACTATGGCGGCCTCACCTGAGCTGGGGCAGCGAAAATAAAGGAAAGAAGGAAGTTTGAAAGGGTTACAAGGGCGTGATCTGGTTCCAAACACAAAGTGCAGCTGCGAAGCGGCAAGTGCGCGCTTGACAGCTAGTGTCACCTGTCACTTGAATCTGTCACTAACGTGAACTGCGCGTGCACAGTGGAGCTACCGGTTTGCTTTCAGCCAGCGGAGCTGTGGGAAGAGAGGTACGCATGCGCAGTGCGGCCTGGTGAAAAAGGCGGATAGCATATGCGATCAGAAAGACCAATGCATGCTCATGCTCATTTTGTTGCTTACTGACCTCTTTCTCAATGCCAAAGCCATCAGCTCCTGCTACGCCTATAGCTTAATGTGCATGCGGTTCTTGAAAAGGAAGCAATGTCTGTAAGCTAAGTGTGTTGACAAAACTTAGAGAAAAGTGAAAAAATGTTTTTACCGCAAAAATGACCCCTATGGCGCATTATTTACTTGCATGTGGCGGAACACGGACACGCATTTTATTTAAGCGCTAATGTCAATCATCTAGCGATAAGTATACAATATATCTAACAATCACACAAGCCCAAACGTGATTTGCTAAGAGGTTGACGGAATTCAGGTCTAGTGGTCCTCGTTTTTTTTTATATAAGTGCCTTGTGCTTGGTCCCTTTTCCTGGAACTTACTCTAACCATGTGAAAGATAAAAAAAGCAAAAACTTAGTGCGTTCTTGCATCTCTCAACTGACTTCTATATGTATTGGAGAAGGAGGAGCGACTTAAATAGAGGAGGTCTGCCTGGTTGTCGGCCTGGCATGCTACTCTCAATGAACCGTTCACACTGACCCAGTCAAAGTGAGCATTCAACATTGCTTTCGGCATCGACCTGAACGTGCGTAAGACCTTCGTCCGGAACATAGAAAGTATGTGCCGGTGCCTTCAGCCTGAAAGCATCATTTAAAACTCACAAAATCACACTGAAAAAAGAAAGAAAGGCTTTCTAATTATCGTTGGAAAAGAGGACATTCTAAGATGGTGTTTGTAAAAAAACATTATTTACCCATATATGCAAGTATTTTGCATTTTTTATCACATTATAGTGTAGCTAATAGTACGCTCTTTTTAATCATGCAAAGTAAAACTAGTGTGTATATTGCTTTGCTTTGGACAAAATCTTTTATTAGAAACATTTCAGGCACTCGCACAAGTTTCCGAAAATATTCAATATGTTCACTTAGAAAATAAGGGAATAAGAAAGAGAATTTGCGTTTTATGCGTTGCTGAGAAAAAAAAAACGATATTTAAAGTAACAGAGCTCTTCATGCTGATTCGTAAAAAAAAAATAGGTCGCTTGCTCGAAGTGTTTTCACGTACTCCGCAGTTCAGTCGCAACGTCGACTCCGGGGCTTTCTGGAGAAAGCTTGCTCTGTTACGCTGTTCGTGGCATCGAATCTTTCAGACCATGCGCGGTATATTCATAGAGGCTAATAGGAAAACAGCGAATTTCCTCCACAACACAGAAAGCGATAGCTACAGACGGTCACCTGTCGGTAGTCCGTGCTGGAGAGAACAATCATCTCTGCTCGAACTGAAATCAGAAGAGCCAAAACCACAAACACGCACTAAAGAAGAGAACGGGACCGAACGCCACTCACAAGTGCTTTAATCTGCAGATACCACATACATGCATATATATACAGTCAGCCAGCGCCTGCGCAAGGAACATAATCACACATCAAGTCGTACACGATAAGCATCGCTAAAAAAAATTGGTGGTGGTTTAGTTCGGAATAAACCTGGAGTGACGCGATAGCTACAGCTGGCTGAGTGGAACTTGCTAAATTGACTTGCAAAAGTCAGTCTTCCGCCGCTTGGTTTTGCTGGACGTTCCTTCTTCATCTTCGTCCTACTTGACACGGCGCATGCGCACAGCTGTGGCAGCGCGGTTTCGCCGGCGCGCCGCGCCGCCAGCAGCAGCAGCTGCTGCACACCACGTGGCTGGTTACGTCAACAATCACGTGATCAGCCACGGTGCCGCGCCGCCGGCAGCTGCTCCGCTCTACGTGACCAACCAAGTGACAGCGTGGCTGCGCAGCCACAGGGTGGCAGCGTAGCCACAGGGTGATGGCGCCATCACGCTGAAGGCTCGGAATGCTGGTGTACAAAACTACAAGACTACGGTTAGGGAGTGCCTTAATTAAGCACCAAAAGGGGTCTATCAGGAGATGTGCCTCAAGGAAGTGTTCTTTCCCCCACGCTCTTTAACGTCGTAATGGCTGGCCTTCCCCATTCGTTGCAAAAAATTGCAGCCATGTGTGTATGTCAATATATTCTGACGACATCTCTATTTGGATTATTGGCTACCAGCACTAGCGATTAGCCCAGATAGCTCGACAGGCTCTACTTTCGACACAAGCTTACCTTCAAGGTGTGGTATTGTCTCTATCAATGGAAAAATCCGGCTTTGTTTTGTTTCCAGGTGTAGGAAGACGTCAAGCGCGGTTGAAGATAGACCTCGGTCACTCCTGCATCCGTCAATTCAACCACACGCGTCTCCTAGGTGTGATTACTGACTCCGTCTACAGTGGCGAAAAGCTGTCGACGCGGTTGTTTCATCTATATCTTCGCGTCTCAATGTGATCCGTAGAAATGCACGCGAGCAATGGGGAAACCATTCTTCTTCAATGGTCAAACTTCATGAAGCGCTGGTGGTCAGTCGCATAATGTATCAGTTACCTTTAATTTCCCCCTCGACATCAGAGCTTTAACCTCTCGAACTTGTCCACAGAAAGGGCCTAAGAAGAGCCATTGGAGTTCCTCAGGCGGCTGCGAATAAGGCAGTGCTTCATGAGTCTCTATCGAAACCTCTTAGCCTTATCGCTTCTCAGAGACAACTAATGCATCTTGGCCGCGCAGGAGAGACGGTGGCTGGGCAATCCCTTCTCAAGCAAGAGATATGAGTCGAAGGCCTACTTGGCACTTAATACTCTTAGTTTTTTAGGCCTTATAGTCCGAAGGCAAAGGAAACGGACGCATTCCTTGGGTGACGCAGCGGTGGCGCTGTGCTTTATCGGTAACGCAGTCCAGCGCGTGGCCGTGTTACGCTGGGCCGGATGATAACAAGGTGGACGCTGCGCGGAAATATGCGCAGAGAGTGTCGCCACAATTGTATTCTTCATCGAAATATTTTTATTATATTTTGTTCCATATGAAAATCATGTCGCACAAAATGTTTGCCATCACCGATAAAGCTCCGACCAGAGATGGAAGCTGGTTATTACTGAGGGGTGGGGATGGGGGAGTTGCCGCGGTTTCACTTTCAGCTGTTCGAGCCTGGCAGTTCCGCATAATCATGTGGCGAGGACGCATCTACTTATGACCTCCTTGCTCAACATACGGCCGCGTAGAAGTCCTCAGCTGTATCGTATTGCTAACTTCCTAGAGCCTACAGTAGTGTATTGTGCTTGGCCTGTCATGGCCGGTGCCCAGCCATTCCTAGGTCTCTGCGCGTATTATCGACGGGTTGTCTCTGACCTTTAGAAGACCCCGGAGCCGTTGACAAGCCTCACGAGGAACAAAACAGGTCTATCGCTCGGAAATTGAGCAACAGAAAGATTTCTTTATGCTCCACCAGCACCTTCAAAAATCTCCGTTCTTACGCACTTCCACGAAGAGGCGGACACCGAGGTCAACACCGAAGACAGCAACATCAGTCTCCTTCCTCTCCTTGTCCGACAACAAGAGGGCCTTGGGAAGTTAACCACCGATGCTAGCCGCACTCTCTCCGGAGCCGAGAAAAATTACTCTTCTTTGGAAAAAAAGCCTTGCGCTCATGTGAGCGACAATGAATTGTCGGCGAAATATGTAAGGCCGCTTATTCAAAGTCGTAACCGGCCGTCACTGTCTTTCCAGGGTAGAAAATTTGCGGGACCGGTCTGGACGCCTGATACAATGATGTTTGCTGCATCATGAATTTGGCATCATTGTCATATAAAAAAATGGCCTTAAATACGAAGACGCGGACACTCTCCAGTCTGCATTTGGGTTGTAGAACACGATGAAGCAGCGGCTTCTTTGGTATCCTCAGCACCTCAGACCTAATGACTGGGTGGTGGTGGTGGTAAAAACATTAATTATAGAGAGAGGTGTTGGGGTCCGTGACCTGAAGGGTCACGCCCTTACAACCACTAGGTGGGGATGCCTAGTCAGCAGCAGGTTGATGCCCGCATCCGTTCTCTTAGTGAATACCTTGAAGGCCGCATTACTCTTCCAGCTCGGCACTTCTCTCGACGCCTCGGCTCCTGTTTACGGAAAGGTACCTTGTACAAGAAGAACGATGATAGATCATAGTCGTGTACTTTATTTTAACCTATTTATTGATTTATCTATTAATTCCAGATATATGCGTCACATAAATAAAAAAATCTGTCGATCGTCGATGAGATTGGAGTGATAGTCGTATGATGTTTTTATTTCGGAACAGCCGCTCTCTGCCAGTCTTGGTGTACGGACTGGTAACGGAATGATGCCTCACTTAAAACCAAACACTGCGGCCCAACCGACAAAAAGGACATACTCGGGGTCGCAGCCCGGAAACTGCTATCAGTTTTACCGTATTTGATGCGCGTGTTCTGTTCTCATGGGAAGCAGGCTAGACCTTAAATAGCACAGCACCTCGTCGACAGCCACGGCGAAACCAATCAAGCTAGCCTGATCGCTGCACGCCTGGACGTCAGATAAATCCTCAGGTCGTTCGTGAGCGAATCCGTCTATTGAAACACCTAAGCCGAAGACGACTGCGGAATTACTGTTACCCGGTGCATACCTTAATCGACTCCGAGGAAGCAATCCGAGCAGTCATCCGGCCACCCGCAGACTGTATGCGCACTGGCAAGATGAAATTCGCTCGCAGAGAGATCGCACTGAAGTCGTGAACCCACGTAGTCGTCCAGATAGGTCCCAAAGATACAGGTTTGCGCATTAATGAACAATGCATCGGACTGGTGAGAGCTGCCTCGGTCGAGATCCGCATGGTAGAGGATCTGCTGTAACGTCTGACTCAACCTTATACCGCGCACCTATGCTTGAACGTTTGGCGCCGATTGGACAGGACGGCTTTCCTCCCTCCGGAGGAGCAACACTGGTTGTTTTTGAGGTCGAAATACCAGTACGCCAAAGAACGGATCAGTCTCCTTTTTTTCTCGACATGTTATACAAAGAAAGGAACCCCATAAATGTCTGAATTTTCATCTCATCAGCACAGGCTCAATTTTTGCCAAAAAATAATGCACTGTGCGGGTAGCAACCCGGTAAGCGGTAAAAGTTCCAAACACTAATTACAGTAGAATAATTTTAGGCAATATTAAACAATAAAAACAGTACGTGATGTTACAGCACCTAAAAACTTTTCGTTGTAAAGCGAAAGACCGCCAGGTCGATTTTCACTCTTCGTCAATCTTTGCAGGAACAACCTTTATGTCTAAGCTAAATTTGTTAACTTCAAAGAATGCGCAATATCCTGGAATAAATGGTTTGAGAATGGTTGGTTTTAACATGCGTTCCGTGACATCAAAAAGGAAGGTTGTATCAAGACCAATACATATAGCAGAATCCAATTTGAAATTAAACGGCGGGAAGTCCAAGGAAGGCCCTTTCTGCAGTGGTTCGGCGCTCTGCGGAGACAAGAAAACAATTAAGCCATCCGTGTCCTAAATACGTGAAAGGAATCACTGAACTGATTCGCTGCACTCATCGCTTATATTTATGATACCCTGGAGGCGCTCGTTTCTCAACGGATCTATTTTATAGTGTCTAATACATTCGGCACCAAATTTCCTGAGCTAATTCGAGGAATTAAACATGCATGACAGTAACAGTTGACGCAGAACACCTCGTGGCTTGACGCAGCTGTTGCGTGCGCTATTTGACACTCCACAAAATGCAGTGAAAACCTCACCACAGAGAGCAGCTGGTGTCCCCAAAAGCATTGTCAGAATCATCGTGGCCGGCTTCGCGCCTAAGTGTAGGTATTCGGTTCCAAGTTTGTCGTCCTTCCAGAAATATGCTAACAAGAGCGACTGTTCGAAATGAAGTAGTCTTCTCTGACACCGTAGTTAGAACCTTCTTACATCACACAAAATGATGATGTCATTCTATAAGTTAGGAAGACTGTAGCCCTTGTAGACAATTCACTGAAGAAGCCACCACACTGACCACCACGACCACAAACTATTTTTTTATGGGCTTACGTAAAATGTGATGTTGCAGACACTGTATTCAAGTAATTTCACTACAGTGATACGCCGGACAATTGAAGGCACCATACTTTAGTCATGTACTCTCGTAATTCAGTCATTGTTCGCAAAGTGTTACCCTCCAGAGGGAACGACGTAACCTTGAATTTCCTGTCATATTATGCCGCTGCTAAACAAAAAGCACAAGGTTCACAAGATATGCTTGCATCACGTATTTCTACATTGAAAACATTCAAACATCGAAGCCCTTAGCTTCTAAATCGTGGCTTTCAGAATGGCAGTTGTGATCTAGCCCAGCAAAAAGTACACAAGTGGCCTTTCCTTAATAATGGCTCAAGTTTCTCAAACATTGAAGAAAACATCGTTATGTAGTCTCTAAAGAGCAACAATATTGATGAAGGATATAAATTCATGCCTGAGATAGCTTTAAGTTGATTTAGGAGTACACAAAAGTAAAGAACACAGAGAAGAATTTTCGCTTTAGGCTGACGCCATATGAATCAAATGACATCAAGCGTTAAACTGACCTGTATGCTGTGGAAAGAGAACAGAAAGTACGCAAAGTTAAGAAGATTAGAGAAAGAAAAGGAAAAAGAAAAAGAGAAAACTCAGACGCTATTCTATGACACTTGGAGTCCTAACGGGTGTTCCTAATAACTGCGCCAACTCTTCACTGGCTCGCTTTTGAAAGCCTCGACTTCCTCGAAAGCGAGCTGGCTGAGCTCTTGCGACGCTCCTGGAGAGCCAGGCCACGACTCTGACGGCGAGCTATCGTGAGCGGCGTCTTGAGCATCCACTGCTCGACATCGTCGCCGGCCCTGTCGCGAAGGGTGTTCACTGCTTGGACCTCGGTCGTCTCCGGTAGCACCACCCATGCTAGCGCGCCGAAGGCCACCAGCAAGAGGGACGTTAGGGTGAGCACAGTGCCTTGCACCAGGCCTGAGTCGATGGCTTCAAAGAAAGGAGTCATGGTGGCCCCGAGACGGCCGCACATGTATCCCATTGATATGCCACAGCCTCTGAGAACGGTTGGGTACATCTCGATCGTGATGATGTAGAGGCTTATGACGGCCAAGTCGACGGCTAGCAGCTGTGCGACGAGAACCGCCGTCTCGAAGCGAGAAGTGGCGGCATCGGCGCCACCTGCAAGGCATATGATGCCGAACATTTGTTCCTATGGTGATCGGATCGCAAAACGAGACAATTTTCCTCTATCTAAAATCCAAGAGGTCTCCACAGGAACCGCCGACATGGTTTCTCTCTAAACACCGAACTAACGCCTTCTGATAGTGTTACGAATGGTGAATACTGACACACGCGTTTGAGCTAGACGAGTTTTCGGCCATTAATGTGGTACGTTTTGAATGATTCTTGTAGTGTGTGAGCTTCATCGAACGTTAAAATTTTAGTACTTGTGACGGTTAGAGGAAGCCCCAGAACGAAAAAAAGGAGGAAGTCAAAAATTCACACTGAAACTAGATTGATCTCTGGTATAAATATATAATCCCTTCCACGTGTTTAAGGGCACAGGGTAAGGTAAAATTAGAAAAAAATCGTTTTTTTTTACTTTTGGAATTTTAGAAGTTCAATTCTTTCTACACATGTTCCATGATCGCACTTTCCTCAGAAAGCCATATTTACGGCTGAAAAACGCTTTTTCCGAAACCAAGTAGTGAGCGGCCACGCCCCCTTTCAGGATTAACGTCAATTTTTTCAACCAAAAAGTCCACCACCTGATTTCAAAACTTGTCTAAAATCAGCTACATATAAAAAATTGTCTGGCAACTATTGTACAGCTCCTCTTTTTTAGCCAAGACAATCCTGAGACGCTTTGCACGTTTTTTCCACGTTTCTCCAACCTTCATGCAGCTGCGTCCGAGTGCTATCCCTTTCGATCAGTATTGTAAATTGTGCCGGTGTTGGTTGCTGCTGATAAGTTGAGATGCCCAGGTCAAAGAAGGCCTTCGTCAGGCGTGAATTTCACGGCAACCGCTACGCTCATCGTGAAAAAGCAAAAGGATGTCCACGACCGAATGAGATCCCGAACGCCGAACGCGCCAGCTCCTCGACATCGAAGCTTTCAAGATTTTCTCTGTGCTTCCAGGAAGAGGATGTGCTACAGAGCAGCAGCCAATATGCCTTAATGGACATGGACGGCAATTGTGCCGCAATTACACAGATTTGTGTGTGCAGAGAGTGCGGTGGAAGTGTTGAGCTCATCGAAATTGTGACAAAACGGGTAGGTGTTGCAAGCGTTTACAGTTTGAACTGTGAAGTGTGTAGTGCCGCACAACGATTTGAGACGTCGAAGAAAACTACTTCTGGCCTCTATGAAGCCAACCTCAGGTTAGTGTATGCCTTGAGGTCCATTGGTAAGGGAATGGCTGCAGGAAATATACTCTGTGCTATGCTAAACCTTCCTAAGCCGCCGACAAAGTTTGCGAAATACAATCAAGAGCTTCTAGGTCACATCGAAGCTGCTGCTCAGGAGTCGACGAAAAGGGCAGCTGACGAAGCTGTGCAGCTGAATGAGGGGGATAAAGACATCGCAGTTGCTCTTGATGGAAGCTGGCAGAAGCGAGGCCATACTTCCAATAACGGCATAGTCTCTGCGACCAGTGTAGACTCTGGGAAAGTGCTGGATGTGGAGGTTTTGTCTAAACGTTGTCTAAAGTGCAGCATCAAGGGTACAAACAGTGACCCCCTTCATAGAGAGGTGTGCCAAAGCAACTACCAAGGCACCAGCGGTGGAATGGAAGTCGCAGGAGCACTGAAAATTTTCGGCAGGAGTGAGGAGCTTCACGGCGTTCGATACGTCAAATACCTTGGGGATGGTGACAGCAAGGCTTTTATGGCTGTGAAGGCACAAATGCCATATGGTGATTCCGTTGAAATATCCAAGGTTGAGTGCATAGGGCACGTGCAAAAAAGGATGGGCACAAGGTTACGAAGGCTAAAAAAAGGAAACAAAGCAGGAAAACTGTCTGATGGAAAGAGCCTCTCGGGCCGAGGCCGACTGACTGATGCAGTAATAGACAAGCTCCAGACGTACTATGGTTTGGCCATCAGAAGAAATGTAGGAAACCTGGATGAAATGCGAAAGGCCGTTTGGGCAACCTTCTTCCACTTATCGGCCACAGACGATGACCCATGCCATGGACTTTGCCCAAAGGGACCTGATACGTGGTGTGCCTTCAACAGAAGTCAGTCAGAGGGCAAGCCATTTTTCCACAAGGAGAGTTTGCCTGCATCTGTCTTGGAGGCTATCAAACCCATTTATAGGGAGCTATCGAAGGCTGAGCTCCTAGAGAAGTGCCTGCATGGGCGGACTCAAAATGCAAATGAGTCGCTCAACCATGTTGTTTGGGAACGCGCGCCAAAGAATGTGTTTGTTAGGCTTCGGACCCTACGGATGGCAACACTGGATGCTGTTCTTTCATTTAATGATGGTAGCATCGCACGGGCCAACGTTTTGAAGGCGTGTGGATTGAACCCAGGGAGCAACACCATCAAGTGGCTGCGGGAAGCTGACCATAAGCGCATGTACTTTGCGGACCGAGCAACACGACAGCTTACAAAAGAGGCCCGACAGTCAAAACGACAAGCCGAAAAGCGAAAAAATGACGGCGACAGTGACTACGAAGCAGGGGGCTATTAAACCAATTACTATGGAGGCGTTTCTGCGAATAAAAAATGGTTTTTCACATCTTTTTTCTCTTTACGCTCTATTATCTCAAAACAGTGTTTTTTCTTACAAAGGTACCATTATTTCCAATGCCTTTCAAGACAGACGCCTGATTTTTTTTGCAATCATCTACATAAGTGTTGCCAACTACTGAACTAGAATTAAGCAATTTCACTGAGCAGTTATTCTGTTATGAATTTTGAAATGCGCAAAGAAAGGCCAGATTTGTGTACTACCGGAAAAAAATTTTATTGAAAATCGAATTTTCAACACATTTCAAATATTCTAGTTCAGTAAAAAGAGCACAAAATTTGGCAAACAATGATATATGTATTATTAGGCTACTGCTATTAGTTAGTGAGAAACAGGTACCTCAACATGGCCTAAAATGCATGGGAAGTATAGGGCTTACCCTGTGCCCTTAAGAGGACAAAGTGTTTGTTTTCTGATTACTTCTGTGGTCTTCATTGCACCTCAATATCGCTGATATTTTCTTGCTAGTGAGATGAACTTTCGTCCCTAGTACATCGAAAGTTCTTTCACAGATGAAACAAAATGCCATTTGCAATAGAAAAGTGTGAAGCTGTAAACCTCATTACTTTTGACAGACGCTGTGTTTGCATGTCGTGGGGTACCTATGTCAATTACTTCTAAGCTTGGCACAACAAGTAAAGGTCTGAAGTACTCAAAAATTATGTGGACCAGATTTTCATTAAAGAATAAGGAGCACCGTACCGCAAGAACAGTACCTCAACTTTAATTTCAAGGTTTCGAGGCGAGTTTTTTTCCCTTTTGCATTTTGAGAATCATCTTTTGCTAAAATGATTGATGTTGCATTCGCATGTAGTATTCGTAACTTCCTGACCATATTAAAAAAAACAGTTTTGTTTCTGAGAGACTGTTCTGAGTAAGTGAATGCTGCAGAAAAATATTTAAAACAGGTGTTTAAATCATGGTTTAGAAGAACTTTTAAAACATCTTTTAAAATCGGTGACCGGTCGGAACATTTAGCGAATATTCACTTAGAGAAATCGATCCATTTCTGACATGAAGACTTTAGGAACTTACCAGGCAAGATTAACGCAGCTCCCGTCAGGCCCGCAATCAGGCTGCCTAGAATCACCATGCTGACTGCCATAGAAATTCGTCGTCCGTGGGTGTTAAGCACGAACACGCTGGCGGCTACGGCTGGGATCGCAAGAGCGGCGAGTGCACGGTGCACGACGCGGTTCTCCCTGCTTTCCCTGAGCCTGTAGGAGAAGCTGTTCGCTAAGAACCAGCAGCCATACACCACCATTGTACTCTTGCGCAGTGCCTGGTTCGTGAAAATCTGTGCCGGTGACGTCTTATGCAGTCCCTCGCCCGCCCTTATGCCGACCTCTACTCCCGCCTTCCTGGCCTCGTCTCTGATGGCTTGCAACCGCCTGACGACGAGTCCCATGTCAGCGCCGTTCATCCGGGCCGCCCACATCACAACATCGGCGGCTCTGCTGACCTTGAACGTCGCAAGGAGCCAGCAGGGCGATTCTTTTGTGATGTAGACGGCTCCTATTAGTAGCGCAGTGGGGACCATGCAGATCAGCTGGATTACTGACCAGTCGTGGATCCAGTCGTGCACGAGCTCGCCATAGACATGGGCTGCTGAGAAGCCGCTCGTAAGGGCTATGGTGCAGTAGAGTACGCGGTGGGAGGAGTCCGTGACTTCGAATAGGAGGACGATGGAAATCACTACAAGGCTTCCGGCGGACGCTGAGGTGAAGAAGCATAGAGTGGCGAACACCAGCAGAGTACTGGAGAATGCGAGCAGGACGCCGGACACAATGAGGACGAATAAGGAGGCGCCGAGCACGGGACGTCGGCCGAGGCGGTCAGCAGCGAAACCGACAAACGGCATGATGAGTAGGGCACCAGTCATGTAGCAGGCTGTAAGCATTGACATCAGCCTGCGTCGTTGGCAGACTAGGTCCCACTTTCCGACGACCGAGGTGTGGATCGACGCCTGCGTGCAAGGAAACGTGAAGACTTACAACAAAACAAGTTTCGTTTTATTGCGAAAAGCACTCTTGGCCTGCACCTGGCAAATTTGACGCACGTTTGTTAAACTGCACGGATAATAGCAATCGCATATCGTTCTCAAATACGGCACTTGCCCTTGATGGCAGCACAGTGGGTCATTAATCATATACCATTACAGGTGCCCAAAAGCGCAACATTTTTTATATTCTTGATACTGGATCTAAAAGAGCGGCAGTGAAGTTTCACTGTTTCGTCGCGTCTTTTCTTTAAGCAATAGAGTGATGCCATCTGTCCACGGTATGCGTCCATTTCACTATACGTAAAAGAAAAAACTTGTTTTAAGGAAAGGAATTGCCGCTGTATCTATCTCACATATCGGCGGACACCCGAACCGCGCCGTAAGGGAAGGGATAAAGAAGAGAGTGAAAGAAGAAATGATGAAAGAGGTGCCGCAATGGAGGGCTCCGCAATAATTTCGACCACCTGGGGATCTTTAACGCGCACTGACATCGCACAGCACACGGGTGCCTTAGCGTTTCACCTCCATCGAAACGCAGCCGCCGTGGTCGGGTTCGAACCCGGGAGCTCCGGATCAGTAGCCAAGCGCCCTAACCACTGACCCACCCTAGCATCAGCAGTATCAGGCTCACGCGGCGTCGAAGGCGTTGGCCGGGAGCGAAAAATCGCGGAAGGATTAGTAAATAAAAGAGTAGCAAGTTGGTCTAGGTAGAGAATCCGTAACCCAATACGCTATCGCGTCATACCCCCAAGGCGGAGCTTGAGTGTCCCCTGCAATTTTTTTGTCGTCACGAGACGCTTTGTTGACTAACCAGAATAGTGAAGAGATGACGAAAAAGCGACAGAAAATCGAAATATGGTTTTTGGGGAAAGAAAATGGCGCAGTATCGGCGACAGAAGAATCGGTTTTCAGCGCACCACACTATAAGTGGTTGCCACTTGTACAAAGAAGGGCGATTATGCTTTTCTTTCCGCTAGACGCCTGTCGACGTTATGCGTTGTAGACAGACAGTTTCGTTTGGCGTCATGAGGCGGCTTATTGGCGATGAAGGTTATCCTACGCCCCCGCGCCCTTAGTGACGATAAATGCTTGACCAGCATCTAACATCGCGAAGGCTTGAGAAAGAGAGGCATAGATCTGCAGAATTTAGTAAAACACGAGTCTATATACGCGCCAAATGCAGTCAACATTACTAACCTTTTACAGCGATATATGTGGTTGTGACGAAGGAAAGGCATAACGCATGAACTGTTCAAATATTCGTCCCGTTAAGAAAAATTAGGCTGTGAATTAGCTCAGCTCTTCCAGGATATAATAATAATTGGTTTTATGGAAAGGAAATGGCGCAGTATCTGTCTCATATATCGTTGAACACCTGAATCGCGCCGTAAGGGAAGGGATAAAGGAGGGAGTGAAAGACGAAAGGAAGAAAGGGGTGCCATAGTGGAGGGCTCTGGAATAATTTCGACCACCTGGGCATCTTTAACGTGCACAGACATCGCACAGAACACGGGCGCCTTAGCGTTTTTCCTCCATAAAAACGCAGCCGCCGCGGTTGGGTTCGAAACCGGGAACTTCGGATCAGTAGTCGAGCGCCCTAACCACTGAGCCACCGCAGCGGGTCAATATATACAAAGCAAAAGCTGTCGGCGTTCATTGGGTGCATTGGCGTTGGCGTTGACAACGTTCTAATCTCCGATGATTTTGAGGAAAGGAAGGTTACGTAACTGGCTCCCGGTCAGTGGACGCCTCAAAAGCGCTTTGAAATTTGTGGAGGAGCTGAGAGAGATGTGGGCTGCATGAATTAGCGTTGACAACGTTGCGGCAGACACGCGGCACAGCAACAATAAGCCGAAGTGTTCATTGGGTGACCAAACTCGCGATCAACCAGCTAGTAGGGCGGGCAGGGTGAGTGTGGAACGCACTCAACTTTACAGGCACTAAGCCGCGTCTACTTGCCCAAAGAAAAAAAATTTAAAAATAGGTTTTAGAGGAAAGGAAATGGCACAGTATCTGTGTCATATCTCGGTGGACACCTGAACCACGCCGTAAGGAAAGGGATGGAGGAGGGACTGAGAGACGAAAGGAAGAGGTGCCGTAGTGAAGGGCTCCGGAATAATTTCGACCACCTGGGGATCTTTAACGTGCACTGACATCGCACAGCACACGGGTGCCTTTGCAATTCGTCTCCATCGAAACGTAGGTGTCCAACGATATATGAGACAGATACTGCGCCATTTATTTTCCCCAAAAACCAATTATTATCATTATATAATCGAAACGCGGCTGCCGCGGTCGGGTTCGAACCCGGGTTCTCTGGTTTAGTAGCCGACCGCAGTGACCACTGAGCCACCGCGGTGGGTGTAACTAAATGGCAGACCTAAATTTAATACCCCTGCCACACGGCATTCCTCGAAGACCTTTCCAGCAAAGGCACCCTTTTTCACCAAAGGAGCGAAAGCTTAAAGAAGCAGCGACGACGCTGCTACACGGTGCAGCCCAAAGGCGAAACAGTCATTGATGCTTAGCACCCGCTGCTGTGCTCTAGCCGCCTGAAATGGGTGTTTTAAACTTAAAGTGGGGAATTCTGTTCATTCGTTGAGCTCAGACGATTTTTTTTCATTCTAATGGCTTGCTTGAAGGAACTGCAACAGCTGCTCTCAAAAGCAGTAGCAGGCTTCATGTATTAGCCCCGCCGCGGTGGCTCAGTGGTTAGGGCGCTGGACTACTGATCCGGAGTTCCCGGGTTCGAACCCGACCGCGGCGGCTGCGTTTTTATGGAGGAAAAACGCTAAGGCGCCCGTGTGCTGTGCGATGTCAGTGCACGCTAAAGATCCCCAGGTGGTCGAAATTATTCCGGAGCCCTCCACTACGGGACCTCATTCTTCCTTTCTTCTTTCACTCCCTCCTTTATCCCTTCCCTTACGGCGCGGTTCAGGTGTCCAACGATATATGAGACAGATACTGCGCCATTTCCTTTCCCCCAAAAACGAATTATTATTATTATTCATGTATTACCTTTGCCACCAGGGGCACTCGGTGTTGCTGCAAAAATTTACTGTCTCAAAATCTGGGCATAAAATATAAACACCGCACAAAAAGCAAAGGCCGACAACTTTTGTGTCTAAAAGATATTTTCAAACGTTGCTGGCTTCATCTACTTTTTTTCATTGCTTTTACGTTTTGACGTTGGATGGCACTGCGATCGCAGGCTCTCCAAGGCCGAACCTTTGGGCTCCAAAGGTCTCGGACGGACGCCTTCGCCTCCAAGCACCTTAGCGACAAAGGCGCAACAGTTGTGCCGTGTAGCTGCACACCTTACGCCTTGGGATATAACGACCCGATTTTCAAACGCCTTTCCGCTGCCCGTGTGACACAGCATGTGACACATTCTCGCGAAGCTTGTTCTCTCTTCGGTTCGTCGGCGTGGTTAGGAACCTGAGAGAGTCATTTGTACTTCTTTTCTCACTGCTATACCCACCAGAAATAATGGTTATATTCCTCAAATAGAGTAAAATGGAGACTGAACATAAGCTCGCATGTGTTGTGGTTGATGCAAAACGTAACTTGCAAAAACGTTTACCTGAAGCATATTAATTTCGAATTTAATTATATAGACTCTCACCCAGGCCTTAAAAAGGCGCCTTTATGCTGGATAAGCTAGTGAGTTGCGCTTACAGCGTAGGTCCAGCCGTTGTCGCAAGGCACAGTTTCTCGGTCGTTGAGGGAAGAGTTCGTGCTTTGAAGCACGAACGGAGGTTCGTAACGGAAGCATCTGCTGTATGACCCGTCCTTCTCGACCGGTATGCTGGCGTTCGTCCAAGTCTCCGGCGGCAGGTTGGCGTACGCGGCCGGAGGTCGGCACCAGTGCTCCACGGGTCGCGCCAGGTGCGTCGAGGCCTCGGCGTGCAAGATTGTGCAGAATACTGCCAGCTGGGTGCAGACAAGGATGAGCCTCTGGAACACCCCGTGGCCGAAGATGAGGATGTGGTCCAGTGGAGACACGATGGCTTCGAACGCAGCGGAGGTCGTGGCGCCCACGGTAGCCATTTGCGAGGGGATGGGATTGGAGTCAGGCCCGGCCTCCGGGGACAGCGGTGAAGTTACGGAGAACACGCCGGGCCTGGTCTCTGAGGACAGCGGCGAAGTGACGGAGAACACGCCGGGCCTAGCCTCTGGGGACAGCGGGGAAGTGGTGGACAACGCACCCAAAGCGGCCGTCGCTGATTGAACTTTGCCGGGGGACGGCTTGACAACACTGACGCCGCCGGTATCCCTTATCGCCTTGTTATGTCGGTCTGGCTTGGCAATAGAGGCTCTCTTGCCTTTCTTCTTGGCCATATCTCAAGCCTTCCAAGACCAGAACGGAGGGAAGCCTATGCTGGTTCCAGTCACGAAACAACCTGCCTGTCACCTTGCCGGAGCGCTCCTACTTCTTCGTCGACAGAAGATGCATTTTGCACGAGCTCAGTACGCTTCTTCTTGTTTTCGGCTCAGGCGCGTGAAAGACGAATAACCTTCTGGATATATATTATGAACAATAAGGACTGGTTTCCAAATATCAAAGTATATATGGGGTGACAGAAATTATCGGTTAAAGTCAATACAAAAGAGAGATAAAGTAAAAGAACTACAAGTTTAATTGTTAGCCTAATAGAAAACAACAATAAATTCACTAATGTTTATATTTCAGGTCAGTTTCAGCGCATTTCAAGTGTTATGTGCAATCTTCTTGCAGCGTGCAAGTAAGGAAATACATCTTGTGGTGACGTGGCATCTACCTCTAGCCTTCATACATGTTAAAACGCCGTTTATAAAGAAAAGGAGGGCAGCTTAAGAGTGAGCAGTGTACAGACATAAAAAAATGAAGTTAGAGAATTGTATTCGCTGAAACTGCGAAATTTCCATTCTTTTTTTTCACCGAAGCTAACTAACAGAATTATAATGAAGGGAAATTTAAACAACTAAAACTTTTACTTTACTCGGAATGACGGTGCCTAATTGCCAGCCAAGCTTAAAAGCGCTGACGCGAGATACATACCATAAATGTTTTTTTGCAACATGCTGCCGTTGTCGGGTTTGTTCCCGGGTTCGGGAACAAACCCGACAGCGGCAGCATGTTGCAAAAAACATTTAGGGTACGATTCTGACGGACTCGAAAGCCGCGTGTCGAAGCTACACGGCGGGAAGAATAAACAAGGGAGCACTGCAAATCATCCTCCAGGCAGGGCCTCCCAGTACATCATTACAACACAACATTTTCTGGATACTGGGACACGCCGGAGTGGAAGGAAACCTGAGGGCAGTCTAGCTCGTGAAATGACCCACCGAGCAGACACAACGGAGTCACAGGAACATACCACAACGGTAGAACCCACATATGCAGAAATACTAAATTACCACAGAGGAAGGAGACTGACGTATCCTCCACCACACCCGTTGCTGACACAGGACGAGGCAGTGGGATGGCGAAGATTACAAACAGGTACCTTAACAAACCTACACACACTACATAAGATGTATCCAGGACAATACAATGACACATGCACGTGGAGCGGGGCAACCCCCACGCTATATCATATTACATGGGAATGTACACACAACTATGTATTCCATAAACTAGAAAAGCCCAGTGCGGAACAGTGGGAGGGCCTGCTCACCAGCAGCGAGCTGGGGGTCCAGAGAGGACTCGTGCGGCACGCAAACGAGGTGGCAAAGCTCAGCGAGGCCCTGGAATGAGGGCACCGACCATTGGAACTCAGAAGATGAAGACGTCCGGAATCCGCTATTCCCAAAGAAACGAAAATAAAGTTTTATTCATTTATTCATTCCCGGGTTCGAACCCGACCGCGGCAGCTGCACTTTTATGGAGGCAGAACGCTAAGGCACCAGTGTGTTGTTCGATGTCAATGCACGTTAAAGATCCCCAGGTGGTCGCAATTATTCCGGAGCTCTCTACTACAACACCTCTTTCTTCTTTTCTTCTTTCACTCCATCCTTAATATATATGGGCTATGGGGGTGGGTTTAACATCCCAAAGCGACTCAGGTTATGAGGGACGCCGTAGTGTAGGGCTGCAAATAATGTCGACTACCTTCGGTTCTTTAACGTGCACTGAGTTATATATATATATATATATATATATATATATATATATATATATATATATATATATATATATATATATATATATATATATATATATATATATATATATATATATATATGCTTATGAAGGGAGCGAACAGTCACCGAAACCAAGGTGCATAGGGAATTTTTTTTTATGTGTTGTGCTTATCAGTGGGATATTATAGTACTTAGATTAATAAATCCCTTAAAGAAAATTACTTATAAAGCAGCAGAAAAAACAACCATGCCGCCGGTGGGATCCGAACCCACGACTTCCGAATATCGCGTCCGGTGCTCTTACCAACTGAGCTACGGCGACGGCTGTCCAATCTGCTGCTCTCGTGGGTATTTATGTTTTACTGCGTGTAAGCGATCCTTGAGAGTGTTCACCAGCGCCACCCTCGACCATAGCGGTGGGCGTAGCACGTCCTGTAATACCGCGAGTGTGACGTAAAACGTCATCGAACGGCGAGGGCGGAAACTGTGCGAGAGCCCTCTTAAGCTACCTACGGCATCAAGACTGCCAGAACCGAGACCCTGGTTAAGCTATTAGCAGATAAGTTACATGAAATGAGGGGCCCGTTTGACAAACTTATGAAGGGAGCTAACAGTCACCGAAACCAAGGTGCATAGGGGAAGTATTTATTTATGTGTTGTGCTTATCAGTGGGATATTATAGTACTTAGATTAATAGAAAGAAAGTTTGAAAGTTTATTGAAAAAGATGCATAGGTAAGATGTACATAAATTGATTATTACAGAAGGAGGTCCCAAAGTGGAAACTGTCAGGGGGACCTCCTGTAATTAATTGCATATTTGAAGTAGAATAAATATATGGCAGATAGCAATTACATAGCGGAACACAGGTGCAATGAAATGTAAGATCTGAAATAACAGTTTAGTCATGCTAAATTTTAAAAACACATTTTGCAAACACAAAAAGAGAACATAGAACAAGCACTCAGGCAATAGAAGTCGTACACAATACTAACAGGTTTCACTGGCGTAACAATTGAAGGCAATTATGCAGTACATAGTTTTTCAAGTTTTTATGGAATTGTGCTTCGGTGCGAAATGATTTGATGGTTGCGGGTAGCGAGTTCCAGACAGTGATTGCTGAAAATAAAGCGGACTGTTTGCCATAATTAGTTTTGACATTCGGAAGCAAAAGATTATGTTGTTCAGCTTATCGCTTAAAGAAAATTACTTATAAAGCACCAGAAAAAACAACCATGCCCCCGGTGGGATCCGAACACACGACCTCCGAATATCGCGTCCGGTGCTCTTACCAACTGAGCTACGGCGACGGCTGTCAAGTCTGCTGCTCTCGTGGGTATTTATGTTCATTGGGTGTAAGCGAACCCTGAGAGTGTTCACCAGCGCCACCCTCGACAATAGCGGCGGGCGTAGCACGTCCTGTAATACCGCGAGTGTGACGTGGAACGTCATCTAACGGCGAGGGCGGAAACTGTGCGAGAGCCCTCTTAAGCTACCTATGGCATCAAGACTGCCAGAACCGAGACCCTCGTTAAGCTATTAGCAGGTAAGTTAAATGAAATGAGGGGCCCGTTTGACAAACTTATGAAGGGAGCTAACAGTCACCGAAACCAAGGTGCATAGGGTTTTTTTTTATGTGTTGTGCTTATCAGTGGGATATTATAGTACTTAGATTAATAAATCGCTTAAGGAAAATTACTTATAAAGCAGCAGAAAAAACAACCATGCCGCCGGTGGGATCCGAACCCACGACCTCCGAATATCGCGTCCGGTGCTCTTACCAACTGAGCTACGGCGACTGCTGTCCAATCTGCTGCTCTCGTGGGTATTTATGTTCATTGGGTGTAAGCGAACCTTGAGAGTGTTCACCAGCGCCACCCTCGACAATAGCGGCGGACGTTGCACGTCCTGTAATACCGCGAGTGTGACGTGGAACGTCATCTAACGGCGAGGGCGGAAACTATGCGAGAGCCCTCTTAAGCTACCTATGGCATCAAGACTGCCAGAACCGAGACCCTCGTTAAGCTATTAGCAGATAAGTTAAATGAAATGAGGGGCCCGTTTGACAAACTTATGAAGGGAGCTAACAGTCACCGAAACCGAGGTGCATAGGGGAATTTTTTTTTATGTGTTGTGCTTATCAGTGGGATATTATAGTACTTAGATTAATAAATCGCATAAAGAAAATTACTTATAAAGCAGCAGGTGAAAGGCGCTGGTGAACACTCTCAAGGTTCGCTTACACCCAATGAACATAAATACCCACGACAGCAGCAGATTGGACAGCCGTCGCCGTAGCTCAGTTGGTAAGAGCACCGGACGCGATATTCGGAGGTCGTTGGTTCGGATCCCACCGGCGGCATGGTTGTTTTTTCTGCTGCTTTATAAGTAATTTTCTTTAAGCGATTTATTAATCTAAGTACTATAATATCCCACTGATAAGCACAACACATAAAAAAAATTCCCCTATGCACCTTAGCTTCGGTGACTGTTAGCTCACTTCATAAGTTTGTCAAACGGGCCCCTCATTTCATTTAACTTATCTGCTAATAGCTTAACGAGGGTCTCGGTTCTGACAGTCATGATGCCATAGGTAGCTTAAGAGGACTCTCGCACAGTTTGCGCCCTCGCCGTTAGATGACGCTCCACGTCACACTCGCGGTATTACAGGACGTGCTACGTCCGCCGCTATTGTTGAGGGTGGCGCTGGTGAACACTCTCAAGGTTCGCTTACACCCAATGAACATAAATACCTACGAGAGCAGCAGATTGCACAGCTGTCGCCGTAGCTCAGTTGGTAAGAGCACCGGACGCGATATTCGGAGGTCGTGGGTTCGGATCCCACCGGCGGCATGGTTGTTTTTTCTGCTGCTTTATAAGTAATTTTCTTTAAGCGATTTATTAATCTAAGTACTATAATATCCCACTGATAAGCACAACGCATACAAAAATACCCCTATGCACCTTGGTTACGGTGACTGTTAGCTCCCTTCATAAGTTTGTCAAACGGGCCCCTCATTTCATTTAACTTACCTGCTAATAGCTTAACGAGGGTCTCGGTTCTGGCAGTCTTGATGCCATAGGTAGCTTAAGAGGGCTCTCGCACAGTTTCCGCCCTCGCCGTTAGATGACGTTCCACGTCACACTCGCGGTATTACAGGACGTGCTACGTATATTAGCAATTACATTTTTTAAGGGACGTAATCATTTATGTCATCAAATGCTTTACTCCGACACCTTCAATACAGAAAGTAAAAAGAAACTAACAGACCTCGATATCAACCAAAGGCATGACACATATAGCATCATCTTGCACGTGTGGACCAAGGCCTGCAGGTGAGCTAAGTCAGTGAGTTTGCTCAGCGCTGATATGTGCGTAGTTGAATTACCAGCATACTGCGGCACGCATTCCCGCGTCGCCTTTAGTTAAAGTAGCAGGAACAAAATTTTTGCTCCATATAATTTTTAGTCATCAAAAATTTGTTCATCAAGACTACTCTGCCAGTTATAATAGTTGGAAAAGCCAAAATGTAGTAAAAACATATTTCGGCACACGTTCATATGGCAAGAAAACGCAATTACTCTTCGGAACAGGGGCTCCTGTCGGTTCTGAGTTTGCACAGGACTTTGCTTCGTATATGTTTACTGAAGCGGAGTGCATGCCCAGGGACGGGACATAAGGCGAGCCAGAATGACCTCTAGAAGGTAAATTACCTTAACTTGCAGCGTTTCTTTTCTTTCTCCCGAGTACCGAGCGCCGCGGATGGTCAACAATGAAAGACTCGGCGCATGAAGCAGAAGGAAAAAAGAAACTAGCCAGCCTCTTTATCATACTAGCATCCGAGACACATGCGTTTCAGTCTGTGTTCTTAAAGGGTAAATGATGACAGTTACACCCTGCCGCTAAGCTATATGTGACCTCTCCTCCTCGGGAACCATTGTCAGTAAAGGTTAGCTGGCTAACTGTTCGGTAACAACTGAGCTGTGCTAAAAATCAAACCTTGCTCCTTGGTGCAACAACCAGCCGGTCTTTATTCTTATATGGTGAGCTATATATCTGGCATTTCGGGCACAAGAAATTAAAGTCGTGGAAGTCTGTGCTTAAAAATGGCCAGTAGACAATGTCTCTCGCCCTTGTCCGGCATAAGAGATTACCCAGCCGGTTTGAATCGAGCTGCGCTAAAAGCGTAACCTTGCAACACTGATGCAAAAATCAGCCTGTCTTTGTTCATCAATCGCGAGCGATACTGCTTGCATTTCTAACGCCGGCTATTATTGTTGTGTATTAGTAGACTTATTCCTGGCCACTAGATAGAGCTTCTGGCTTTTGTCCGGCATCAGATGTAACCGTAATGGTCAAAATTTAGCTCCAAAACCTAATCTTGCTACCCTCGGGGCAAGTACCAGCCGGTAATTATTCATCAACGGCTCCTGCAGTTCTTCGAGCTGTGGTGCAATACTGCTGAGGCTGTATACGTCAGAAGAAGTTTGCCGCTCTTTTTCTAGTATTGCATCACTCACGCAATGCACAGATTCTTGGACAATTCAGTTTTCAATCTAGCTAAGTACGAACTAAACGCTGACAGAAGTTCTACTGACAGGAGTTGATGATGTACCAGTCATTCGCTTGTTTGAACAGAGTGCAGATATGGCAATGGTCCCATAGACAGTACTGCAATCAAAACGTCTTTGCCAGTAAGCTGTGCGGTAGCAAAGCCATAATCGAAAACAGGTATTCCTCTCTGCCAACAGCCTTGGTGTCAGCTCATTAGTTAAGAACAGTAGCTCCATTTTCTGGTGGAAAATCTCAGTACTGAGAACTTGTCTAATGTCGGTGCGCAAAAGTTTCAAGCGGTAACAATTGCCAAAACCTTTTACCAGCAGGTGTGCAGTAGCATATGCTACTGCACACCTGCTTCCGTGATCTTTTCCTTGCGGTAGGCTAGCCTAAATCCGATAGGATGTTGCCCGTGAGGGCAAAAAGAAATGCGCAACTTGCTTCTAGTACACTGAAATCAGAATTCCTCATGGCAGGTGCTTGATTTGTCAAACTGTTTTCTTTTCAGTATTATCCCAAAACAAGGTTGCATCTGAATTCAACAAATCACGAAGTTCTGTTTTCTCTTCAGTATCAGTCATGAATTTCTCCTAGTTATTCATCAGCCCCTTATTAGAGCGCAGAAGTCTGACCAATCCCGGTGACATCATCTTGATGATTGTTTTTGTTATTTTGATCTCTTTAGAGATTATTCTGCACATACCAAGATATTCTAGAGGCGGATTTTTTAACACGAAGATCTTTATGACTGCTCTTTTTCATATATCGTAGATACCACTATTATAATATTATTACCCGCAAGTTTTCGCTCGGCAGGATTGCATGTTTTTGCTATTAACTTTTCTGCTATCATCGAACACGTTCCCCACTGGTTTTTTATGGCAGTCTCAACTACTCGATGCGAGCGATGGAGAAAATTCAACACAAATATTTCGCTACGCTTCGGAAGAATGGGCCATTTCTTCAATAGCTCCATAACTTTACCATTCCAGAATAAAAAGTTGTCTCTGTGAATCTTTCATAACAGTAACTTAAAATATTCCAGAATAAAAAGTTATGTCCAAGATAGGGCCTGGTAATCGCATGCTTCCCTTGGCAAAGTTGCGTTTGCTGCTGACTGGTATTACAGCTGCCTTCACAAATGTCCTCATCACCAATTGAGACTTCCCTTTGGATATGATTAGTCTCCGTCAAAAACATAAAACGGCATCCATGTTTCATACTTGACCCGGCACACCTTTCAAGATTCTTAGTGTCCCACGTTAAAAAAAGTTTGAGACGGTTAAAATGGCGAATGGATGTTCCATTAACTGGAAATGTACGGTAGGTGTGATGTATAGATTGTTCTTCGGACACTCTAAAGAGACACCAAAACCTCAAGAGGCGGGAGATCGAATTCTTAAACTCGGGACCGGCGCCGTCTCAAGAATATTGGAATGCCTACCAGCGCACTTGAGCAAGCACCTGTGACTTGATGTTCCTTTTTTTGATAGGTGTGCTCTTCTGTGTACATATATCTTTTATTTTGTAGCTTTTGCTACATTATTCTTTTTAGGGATCACGTTTTGTTTCTTGCGTGGCCATCCTGTACTTGTGATTTATTTTGGCAGCTTACAGTCAGAAGATGAGCTATGAAATAAAATTTCGTAATTTCCTTCCACTCGCCAGCTTGTTCGCCGTCGCAGTGTAAGAAAGAGTTAATATATCGTTCAGGTGATAAGACTCTTCAGAAGCTGGTTTTGCAACCTCGGCAAGTGTCAGTAAAACAATTTTGAAATAGCACCGCAAAACGCCACGTCTTTCGTCATATGACCATTTCTGTAGCGCACACAACTGTTTTTCAAATGCCGCCATAACGTCCTATTGTCAGCATCAGTCGACTTGCAGTATCTGTCGCAATGTAAGCGCCAGTTATAAGCAGATGGGTATAGTTCCCGTTACTCTCGGTATCAAAGTTTAACAGCACTGAAAATATCGCTCCATCTGCCGTTCCTGGTCATACACAGAAAATTCAGTCGTTTATCTTTTTTTCATAATCTCTACCACAACAACACACCATTTGCAAGTTCACATCTTCTCCCGGCACCGCACACATCGGCTCGTGTAGATCATATGAAGAAGACTAAACCCATTTTCGCTCGGACAGAACTACAGAAATACTCACCTTTGGTACTAGCTATTGAAGAGTGGAATTCGCTTCCTTCTAGCATGGCGGCTATCGCTGGAAGATCATCGTTTCGAAAAGCTCTTTGGCCATACTTAGAAAATTGCAGTGTAGAATGATGTGCGTTTTTATTTTTTCGTCGCCTTCAGTGTGTGCGTGTCGGCCGTAACGTTCCATGAAATGTTAGATGCCATGTTTTGTACCTTCTGAAGGTGCGATTTTTGTTTTGTTTTGTGGGATTTAGTACATGTGCATTTTTTCAGTACCTGTTCCTAGCCATTGCCCCCACCCCCACCTATTACTTGTACCTGGCTTCTTAACTTGTTTATTTCTGTCTTCATCCGTTTATATGCTGTGTGCTATATTTGTCAAGTTTTCTTTGATGAATCCCCCCTATGTAATGCCCGCATTGGGCCTTTAGGGTATTGAAATAAATAAATAAATAAATAGTCATATGAACTTGGACCAAAGGAAGGACTCGGCCGAGACAGCCGCAACCCAGGTACATATATACATTTCACTGACTACTACTTCAGACCTTCAAGATTGACACTGGTGGACTGTTGCGGTGAAAATATTGGCGCAGTAATGTGCTAGCCGGACCCATGTAAAATGATAGTTTTTTCACAACAAGCAGCTAGGGAAAGCAAGCGCGATGTTGATCAGAAAATAGACACTAGGAAAGCTTACTAACAGCCTTCGTCGATCACACGGGGGTTTGGCGTCGCATGTAGCTGCCTTGCTTTCAGGTAATAACCGGTAAAGCAGCGTCTATGCAAACTCCAAATAGCGAACCCCAGAGCGCAATAATACCAAACGAATGTTAGCCTATTGCCTGGAAATCGGCAACTTCGAGCAGTGCTTGAGCGGCTTTTTTCCCCCATTTCCGACAGCTGCCCCACTTTCAATACAGACTGTCCCTATATGATACTTTGGACGCAGTTTCGTGACCAGAAAAAGTATTGAAGGACTATTCCACGATTCTTAAAACCTTTGTAAGGGTATGCTAATACTTTTAAGAGGCATAGCCAAAGTAACAGGCGGGTTTTGAAAGCTTATCGTCAGCCTTGTTAATTAATGAGTGGCACACATTAGGGAATAAAAAAATGAACTTAACTGATGAGTTAATTTCCTGTGCAAACGGCAAGCGACTACATGGTAGCAATAAGATTGCATCTCACTTTTTCCAGCGCATGAGACATGTGATGATACGGCGTCAAAGGTGCTACATATGATGATATAGTGTATAGAAAAGCAAATGTGACGATAAACGCGCTTGAGAGGGAAGTTACATACATATGTCATTTTGTGTTCATGTTTCACCATCCTAAAAATGAAACCAAAGGCTCAGGTTCAAAGTTGTTAGCGCAGACGAATTATGGGTGGCACTGATGGCATTTCGACAGAAAACGCAATTCCAAGGGGAAGAGAGAATAACGTTGGTATAAATTCACCTACTGACGTTCAAAATTATAGCTTTATGAGGGTTTTCTTTTGATATCGTGGGTTTTTTATGCGCTTTCAACTATATCTGTCGTTGAAGGTAATGATCCTGCCCAATGATTGTTAGGCAGAAGACTCGTGTCAGGGATCTGTATTCACTGGAGGGCGCGGTACTTGTCAGAGGACAGAGGTGACAGTATGATTACCTGTAAAAAATAATGTCGGTGCCTGCCAACGTTTGCACAGCTATGCTTACCTTGTACTGCTTTTTTCTTAGTATTTGTATTACTCGATACGTGTGTACAGTAGTGAAGTGTATATTCACGTAGACTCGCACGAATTGAGGCAGCTGCAAAAACTAAACATGACGCTCGAATAGGTCGTGCACCTGCAATGTTCTTTTCTAAATTTGTTGCGTTTCAAATTCTGGCAGAGACGATTCTTCATCACCTTTCAACTGATGAACGATTGAATGTTTCCAAAAGCCACGGCAGAGCATCTGTAGACCATTCCTTTCTTTGTCTGCGCTTAATTTTGCGAAAGCCACCTTGATGTCAGTTCTCGGTCGTTGTTCTGCAACCATCAGACACATAAAAAGGCTTGGCACAAACCTGTGAAAGTGCACACAGAAAGGCGGGTGGAGCATCCTGCGATTATCTGTGGCAATGGCAAAGAGCTTCATCGCCGCCCTGCTTTTGTGCGTGGCAGTAAATGTTGAAAGTCTAAAACGGGAAGCCATTGACTTCTGCTTTGTACGAATGAGTGAGTTTTCCCAAATGCTTTTTCGTATGGCTCTGTAGATAACACTGAAACTAGCCTTTACTTTAATACCTAGCCAGTATAGACTCAGCGCCTGACGAGGCATGGGAATCATTTTATTCGTTTTAATCTTTGATGGTAAGATTTGCATTTTATATGTTATCGCTATAATAGCATTTAAAGATCTCTCTTTTATGATTAGGATAGTGATAAAGGAATGAGACTGTAAGTTTGTCTTTCACAACACAATTGCATTCTCAGTGAGCATGGCTATAATTTACTGCAACCAGTTACATTAGGACATGTTTTGTAGACAGCAATGAGTATCAGCTTATACGTTATTTTTACTATTATCGGGCTTTGTATTTAAGATTTTATGGTAGAAGTGACTCATAAATCGTACAAAAATATGCTTACGTTGTTTCAATGTATATCACGTGCTGTAATTCACTCTAGGACCCGCAGCATAGCCTTAAATCCAAGAAGACGCACAGAGTCCGTCTCGGCAAGTGTAAATCTAGAATTAGAATCCAAATCCCTATTAAATAACGCTTTTTAGCTCAAGGAGCAAGAAATCGTGCTCCTGCATCGCCGATTAGAGTTCGCCATTTGATGCGCGAACGCAAAAATGACAGAAATTTTTGCTTTTCGTGCAGAGTCTTTAACGTTATTATTGAACAAGTTCAACATTTGCCAAGTATGTTCGTATCGGATAGTTATAGTTTGCCGTTAATAATAGTGCGAACGACGAAAAGGGTGAAGCGTCGTTAGTAGGCAATGTTGTAATTTCTTTAAGCCGTTTCACGAACTTTTATTTTTGTTCTTTTTGTGCGGTACACAAAATTATCCTTTTAAGAGGGCTTTGTGAATGTTTTCGTTTACGAATAAGCAGCCCGAGCCCTAGCTAAAGAAACAAACAAAAAACGTACTTGGTGGTAGTCTTGCATCACAAATATCAAGAAATGAAGATATAAGACATCTGCGGCGCGTAACTGCTGAAGTCAAGAAAAATACCTCGCATGGCTTACAGCGCAGCCTTGCACAAGAGGGGTTAATCGTTGCGTTAGAATTTATCAAGCTTCTTGCGTCCTGCAAACCATGCAGTTTTATCAGAATTAAAAGAGCATATAGCCGCCAGTATATTGCTCCAAGATATTGCTTCCACTGCCCGGTGGTAAAGGAAGTCTTTCTTTAGTGCAGTCTGCAAAAAAAAAAGCATTTGCAAAAATAAACTTCTCCCAGAAGCCCAGAGAGATGTTCAAATCTTCTTCTGCGTTCATACTCGTCGCAGTATTCACCCTTATTCTTCGCTCATACGCCCCAGTTATGGAAAAACGCATTTTTGAATGAGAAAGTATTTATGAGCGCTATTTTTTCGAATATTATGAGATTTCACTATAACAAAGAATATATGTGCAGCTCTCCCGTTGGCAGGCTTGAATTGTTCTGCGATTCACGTTTTTGTTTCTGTCAAAAGCGATCCGCATTGGCTTTCTATGGCAGACTTAACTGTTCGATTCCAGCGACGGAAACATTACGCAAGAAATATTTTGCTATATGTCGAAGAATGGACTATTGCCTTTAATATTTCTTTGCCAGTGCGTTATAATTTTTCAATATTCAAAAATTTTCTCTAAAAATGTTGGGTGTGCAACACGGAACGCAACTGCAACGGCAGCAGTTGAAAGGAAATTCAGATCAAATGTTTTAACACAGCACGCCTTCCACGCTGTCCGCACTCGTCTTGGGCATTAATGACTAGCCTCGTAAGCGGCCAATCAAACAGCAAACTGTGCTGTAATTTCGCATCACCAGCGCGACGCACGCTGTAGATGTTGCCGGATGTGAAGTTCCCAACCAGAAGGTTTCTCTCGCGATGCCTACCGCTCATTAGGAAATTCAAGGGCCCGAAAGATTGTGGCAGATAAATTATAAGTAGTTCGCATTTTCCTTAACGGAACTGATTTGAGCAATACTTTTTTATGCGACCGCTGCAAGGCCCGCAACATTGGATGGATGGTAACAACGACCTATACACGGCAATACACATTGTTTTGCCTAACTGCAACCGCAGAAAGGCTTAACCAGGATGTCATGATCAGAAACGATCCGGGGACTATTTGAAGATAGATATCTGTCTTTAATCAGTTTTTAACGCACATGCCTGTTTGAGGCTCAATTACCGTTAACGAAGGCGCGTGTTGCTGTCTAGTAAATAAGCTATATTTATGATAATTTAAGGATGCAGCATTGGCCAATTTGATATGCAATAAAAAAATCACAAATGTGTTTATCTGTGTCTGTGTTTATCTACGAACCACAAACACAACACAATAATTTTATTCAGGAGCAGTGTTTTTCAAATTCTTTCTTTCCTTAGACCCCTGGCACTACGCCAAAGCAATGCGAGCAGCCACAGATATTATTTGGGCTTGTAAGAGTACGACGATCGCCATAAACTTACCACCAGACAGCAATAAGGTACGTCATACCATAAAATCTGTGAAAGTTTGTAAAACGCGATAAATTTCCAGGGCTGCATAAATTCGTTTTGCTGCAGTCTAAAGAGCAATTTTTTCTCTTCTCTGATGCACTCACGTAAAGACCAAGTATGAACCGATATGCGCGCTCTCGTAAATATTTTCACATGGTTGCGAAACACGGTAGAGAAAGGCCGAGCAACGTGGCGTAAAATTAAACAACGTTGAATCGGCGGACCTGTGCCCATAAAGAATTGAAGAGCTCGGTTGAGGTAGCTGGAACAAGTGTATTTGGCGGTCGTCGAAAATTACACTTTCAGCATAGCGCGTACGGCTACCTCTCACCGTGAGCAGCGACTACGCATGCGCAAACAGCCGTTAGGAAAATACATACTTTCCCGTTTACACCGGGCGAGGCTGCCCCGTCGGAGCCAATCAGAGCGTGTGCAGTGGGGTGTGCGGTAGGCGCTAAGCCGTAACGGTAGCAGTACGCGCAATGCTAGAAGTATCTAGTATCCCTGCTGCTGTCGGTCGCGCTAGATTTAAATCCAACAGGGAACATTTCAAATAAGGCGCCTAAACCGACTACTACCATGCGAAACTATATATGCAAGAACTTGCGCATTGCTGCGAAGATTCGAGAGAAATCTGACCGCATCTCGCTTCATGGAGAAAATGATAAAGCAAACAGCCAGCGCCTTTGAGCATGAAGAAACAAACAGGACTAACCTTCCTGCCAAGATACGCTACGCAGGCTTTTTTCACATAATATGAATTTGCATCTTCAAAATTTTGTACTCGGCACCCAGGTTTATTTATTTACGCTTCACTTAACAGTTCTCCTGCTTGGCGTTTTATATCTGCTCGCCTATGCAACTACATGGTTGCATTTCATTTTCTCGAAAATTTTGCCAGACTGATGATACTGATTTCAAGTGAAGATTTATTTTACGTCGCGAAATGTACCAGGCAAACTTTCATAATAGATGCTACATCTTGGGAGGCCGCTTGTTCATGTTGAACTGCTACGTCAATGTGACAGTCGGTTGTATTTTAAAATGAAGAACTGATAAAGCTATTATCAACGGTGCGATGCTATCCTTTCGTTACTGTCCGACAGCTGTCTTTTATAGTTTAAGCTAAGACAATGAATTTTTATTGACAGCTATTTCAACAAGTAAGCACGTTTAGCCCCTTTTATAAGTCCGCCCATGAGGGCATAATTCTGCCAATGGAACAGTCTAGGTCTTTCCTAAAGGGCTGAGTACATCATGGGTTGCATTGATGCATAATGTGTGTTCAGTGCAGCAGAAGTGAACAAGTGTCACGCGTAGCATGTTTCGTTTTGTGGATGTTCCTGAAACGAATACTGGAATGAGGCTTTCTTGGGGACATGCTATTGAGCGCAACATCAAGAAGCAGAAAGGTGCCCTTTATTTTACAGGAGACTGGAAGACTGTGCGCTGCACTCCGCTTGTGCTACTCACTTTCTCAAGAGAAAGCAAAGGTAAGAAAGACCCAACATGGCTGATTTTTGCCTGGAAAAAACGCAGCGGCCATAATAGCCGTTCCTTGAAATCGCATTTTTGACTTTGGAACAATAATTATGGGTTGCGAGAAAATTTGATGTTTTTAAATAGGCAATCAAATGTGCTCTCATTTAATTCGCTGAACGAATCCAATAGCAAAAGTTAAAACAACATACAATCAGATCGAATGCACCAGGTGTTTAAGGAAAGCACGTTAGAATTTTTTTAATAATAATTGGTTTTCTGGGAAAAGGAAATGACGCAGTATCTGTCTCATATATCGTTGGACACCTGAACCGCGCTGTAAGGGAAGGGATAAAGGAGGGAGTGAAAGAGGAAAGGATGAAAGAGGTGCCGTAGTGGAGGGCGCCGGAATAATTTCGACCACCTGGGTATCTTTAACGTGAACTGACATCGCACAGCACACGGGCGCCTTGGCGTTTTTCCTCCATACAAACGCAGCCGCCGCGGTCGGGTTCGAACCCGGGAGCTCCGGATCAGTAGTCGAGCGCCCTGACCACTGAGCCACCGCGGCGGGTAGAAATTTTTATAAAAGGGGTTTTTGAAGTAAAGAAAATTTTTTTGTGGCACACGTCAGAAAACAGGCGAATTATGTTACTTGTGAGTTGACTGACGACATTCGACTATAAAGCTTTTGAACTATCACGGCTAGACGCCTGATAGCTATTATTGGTGTGTAACCTCACGTTAGTAATAGCCATTTAAGTTTTTAGAATTTCAGGAACGGGAGAACACACGTCGCTGAGGCTCAACAAATTTCGATCATTTCTTGCGCAGTTCGAAAACCGCGCGCATGCGTAGAGTGCGGAGCGGCATCCATTGAATCACGAGACTCGGTGGCGACATAGCAGCAGAAAAGCGCTGCCCCGCCCACGCTAGTGCAACGAAGTGACGTTTAGCTGTGGGCAGCGATTACGGAGTCACGACGGAGTCACGTGATTTGATGAACTTTGCTTTGCGGTCGCTGCGGGTCCTCGGCTTCCGAACGGCGCTGCAAATTGCTCAATATTAGTGAGGTACAGGGGCAGTGGTAACTGCGTTTTCGAAATTCTAAAAAAATTGAAACGGCTATTACTAACGGCCGGCTACAAATCTCTATCAACACTCAGGGACCTATGTGTTAGAGTTAAGAAGTTGACTATTAAAATTTGGCGAATCACTTGATTCGGTATTATCATTTGCGTGTTTTCTGACATCCGTCAACACTGATAATATTACGCCCCAAAAAGCATCCCTCTGTCTTACAATAAATTTTCCTGGCGGGCTTACTTGGAATACGTGGTGCTTTGAAGCAAACGAAAAGCTTAAAAAAATAATTCACCCGAAGTTAGAATACGCACTCCAGCAGTTTTGTACAAAAAATACTCCAAAATCTGTCTTTTCTGACGGCGCGAAGCTGGAAAAATTAGTTTTAAAGAAAGGAAAGCCGCACTCATTATCTCACTTCTCGGCAGACGCCTACAACGCACTTTAAAGAACGAATGCACGGAAAAGATAAAGAGGCACCGTAGAGACTCCGGAATAATTTGGACTGCTCCAGTTTTTAAACATGCAATAAGCTCGCACAGGATCCGGGCAGCTTTCGCGCTTCATAGCGATCAGAACGCTTCCTCCGCGACCGAAACTTATCTCCACGTCTTTTCGATCAGCAGCCGAGCTCTAACCGCCAAGACACCGTGGCAGGACACTCCTCACAGCATGAAGCCGTTATCAGTCGGCGAAGCTGGGAGCGTTCAGCTCAGCGCTGTTGTTGTTGTAACAACAACAACAACAGCGCCACCGTCCATTCGTATGTCGGCCTTCTTAATGGTGATGCATTGTCTCTAACCTAGGGCGACCTTGGAATGCTCACCAGATATAGCGAGCCAGGCTTTGATGCTTAACCTCTGAGCACATTGCTTTAATTTCTTGTCCTCGCGTTCGAATCAACTGTTCACATTTGTAACTAGTTCATTTGTGTTCGCCATAATGAACAGAAATTAGTTTCTCTATACCTACGGCATCACGGTCATACTTACATATATTGTAGTTCGGTTTATAACCCTCTGTGCAATTCTGTATTGCCTCTTTTGGCAGCTAAAACAATAACTGCCTATGTTATATCACTGTAACGCTGCACTAACCACTAGCTCTTGGCTGTTTTACAAGATTCGTACAAGTAGGAAATATTCAGAACACTTTTGATTTCTTATTTGGTTTGCTTATACGCATATCTGATTCGCATTAGACTAAGTAGACAAGCTAAAGTAGTCGTATTCGATTTGGTTTTCATGAAGTACTATTCTCATACCCGTCATGGGCAGAGTGTGTAGTTAACTCGAACATTATTGCCACCTGGAAAAGGTGCTTTTTTATATATGCTTCATTTAGGTCGAATGCAAGATATGTTTCCGCTTAGCGATCTGCATTTTCTTGAGATTTGAAGGGTTGGAAACAGTAATAGCGACGAATATAGGGAAAGGCTGTCGTTGCGGACTGATGCCAGCGCTGGATGTGTGCATTTCTCTAAGTTCTTTTTTTATTTTTGTCGGTCACTGCAGGAAGAGGGCACACTACGTCAACACCTAACCAACTGCTTGCTGAAGACTGGTGAAGCTTTGGACGTAGTCCTTCCTGTAAGCATGATCGCAATGTCTCTTTATTCTTTACAGAAATTTCCTTGCAGGAATAATTTATCAGCTGGATTCAACAAGGCTTTCAGCTGTGAAAGCTATATACATGACGTATTATTCGTTTTTATTATTTACAAGGTACTGCAGGCCTCTGTGTCAGGCCTTAGATTGTTGTGGGCAGTCCGACAAAAATACAAACAAAGTGAGCATCAAGAAAAAGTGTTCTAAGAAATTAAGGAACAGAAATAAAAGCATATCAAAGAAATAATTTCGCTCAAGACATTTACACAGATTTGACAATGTAGCCAACAAAAAAAAATTCTTGATGAGCACAACTTGCACACAAAATTCCAACAATATACAAGGAAAAGGAAAGTGGGTAAGAAAGAGAAAAACCTGCATTTATAATGTGAATGAAGTGGGAAAGACGACTTCGATAACAAGGCACACAAAAGGCATCATATTATAATAAATACGCTTGGAGACACCAGCCATGCTCGAATGCTTGAGCCACGGATAAAGTAAAAAATTAACAAAGTAATGTTAGCCTCTGCTTAAAAGGTTCTTGAGTGCATCAGACAAGTTGCGGTATATGTATGCTGCTAAGGGAACGGTAAAAGTGTTTATGAATGATAGAAGAGAAAAATAAAGCAAAAATATCTACTACGAGAGAACGAGCATAGTGGAATTTACTATTTCAATCAAAATATTATGGGATTCATAATTTTCGAAAAAAAATTATTACAGCTCTGCCTCTTCGCCCAGTCGAGTGGTATGTTACCAATGGATAGAGCCCCCTCATACTTCAGTACATATCAGGCGAGTGGATTACGTGACTGCGTAGAAATGAATGTTTTTGTGCTCACTTGCGTCCTGTAAAATTTTGATCGTATATAGTTTATGGAAAGCCGCTCGCTTATGTAGCTGGCTAATGCACTAGAGAACACCCGCAAAATAATTACTATATTCTACGTCAGAAAAGATGACTGTTAGTGCATGCGCAGGTCTGGAAGATTTAGGCACCGTACATACTGCGCACAGCTAATTCTTTATGCTATGTTTTATTGAGATATGACGGCTACTTCAGAAAAAGAGGCGTTTGAATAACAGAGCTGCTAAGGAGCATTGAGCGTGCGAATTTCTTCCTCTTCAGGTAAATGAACCTAGTCCTATTTGCTTAATGTGTCACACACTCCTGAAAGCAGAGTGCGGGGAATAAGACTATAGACCCTCTTTACCTGCGCAATGTTTTGCTATTTTTCTCAATGGAGGTAACGCGTAAATAACAGCTTTCTCGCCAGTGTCTGGACATGTGTGGTATACTTTTATTTCATTTTTCTCTTCCGATGATCTGAAAACCAAACACCAAATGATATATTACATTAAAGGAAACATAACATTAAAGATAACATTAAAGGAAGCAATCGCACTTGTCATGCTAATAAAGGGAAGAGGATCTGCCCTGGAATAAGCGTGCGCAAGATCGAGGAAACAGAAAAAAAATTTGGCATGATCCAAGAAACACATTTGTTCACCTTGGAATTTAAAACAAAATATATAGACTCACACACGAGTTGTCCGCCTTCTCAATGTGATAAGCCAAAATCATTACCGTTTCAATTTTCATTTCTTTATGAAATTTTAGCTCTTTCCGGATAGCCTCCTGGTTACGGTTTATTGATGTTTTTCTATATCACCGTTATATGTTGGCCTTCATGAAAACTGTATAAGATTTTATTCGTTTCTATAATACGACTCTGCTTTTGCTTTGCTATTTTTAGGAGTTTCCATGCTGCCTAGCCATGCTGTTCTTCTTTTTTTTTGGCACCGCCCCTTGGCCTCACTATTGTGAGCCATGCAGATGAAAAAACCGTACGTTTCTTGGTTTTTTTCCTTTACCCTTGGGGATTGGCTTCCTGATTGCCACGTGTTCTGTGTTATGTATTCATAGCGGGCTGTGTTGCTCCAGAGAAAACAGTTGGTGGTCAGCGCACGTCCTATCTTGAGTTTTACTTCTGTTTTACTTATCGTTTGCCTCTGCCCCCTTATGATTCGATGAAAAAGGGACAAGTGCTGTCACAGATGGGATGCCATTGTGGTTTAGAAAAACATTTTACACTACATAAAAAATCAAGCGCATTTGATTACTCCTGATATATACAGTTGTAACGGTGTTATCTTGTATGGCTGGAATTCACACCTTTTCTTTCAATGCTCTCTTGTGTAGATATCTGGCAACAATGATTGTTAATGCTATGATCCCTGGGGTGTGTATCTGGATGCTTATTACATATTACGTCCCTGACTCCACTAAGGGACTTAAGACACTTTCTTCCCCTTGTTGCCTTAACAAATTAATGGAAAAGAATTGAGCAGATTTGTGTTGAGTCAGCATATTTTTGAATTTTTGCGTTTGTACGTCAGCGCGCAGTTTTGTTCCTCGCTGGGGTTCCAAGCTCGCCCATTTTTTGGGTTGCGAAATGTTTAATGGCACAAATAAGTATGAAATCAGCATTTCTGATTCTAAAAGTATTTTCAGATGGACCGAAAAACGCACCACGGGTATAAAACAAAACTGTCCAGACAACAGCAGCGTATCCTACGCGGAAACACGTTTTCTCAAACAACCATTGACCCATTTCATACATTTTGGCCTTTTTTGTATGTTCTCAGAACCTCACTAAAGGATGGAACATGACGATAACAGATTGGGTCAACCATCTCATTGTAAGTTGACGCTCGTTACAGGCATTAATTAATCACTGTACTGAATAAAAGACACTTCTCAAACTTCACCCAGTTAACATTATTTTTCTTGTTGTTGTTGTAGTTGTTACCGCCTAATTCAGCCTTGTGCTCTTCATTATTGACCAACGTTGTATTGTGATGTATCGTTTTTCATTTTATTGTATTGCATTATGTTTTGTTGTATTAACGTATTATTCTTAGTTGCATTTGCTTTGTCCCCCCCCCCTTATGTAATGCCTCAAAGAGGCCTTTAAGGGTATAATAAATGATGATGATGATGATGTAACGTTTATTGTTTGATTGCACAACGCCACATTTGCAAGGAAGGTTCACTGATAGCTTATACAGAAAGTTATTTTTAAGCGTTTCCCCAAGCCACTGGGTAAACCGAAAAATGGCCGGACTGCGACTGCTCGCATTTTTCTTCCCTAGGTGGCAAAAGTGTCTAAAAGCGGAAAGGTGCTTTTGTTAGGGCGGCACAGTGAGGAATAAAATAAACGCTGGCGCTTTGAGTGTTTCCAACACGCTTGGTGACCGTTTTTGCATTTTCGAAATACCTTGAAGAATATTCTAGCGTGCACGACGCGAAATCTCTCCCCCCAATGATTTTTATCGGTTTTCGATTGAAACCAGCATAATGTCGACTTACAGCATCTCCATTTCTCCTCCTGAAAATATCTTACGCCGAATAATAAAGAAAAGTTGGGGAGGTTCTGCAACCATTCAACTGAAAAGTGCGCGTATGGAAGACGAAAGGAGGACCGAAACGCAAGCACTGTCGATAATTCGCAATCCAACTTTATTTTTCTAAGCGTCGGTTTTATTAGCTCTACCGAAGAAACAAATGAACAAATCTGCTGCGCAGATACTCACAATGAGCAGCGTGGCGATACCCTATGGCTTGTGTATGTTTGTTTTATTGCATGTGTGTTTTCTGAGGATGTTATTTATGGGTTCCTTAATAGGGGTGGTTTTGAATATGCTCTTAAAGAAATTTTTTCTGCGAGTAAGCGCCTGTTCTCGAGTGATACCCAACAGTTGTGGATAGAAGTATTTCTGAAAGGAAAAAAGTTTATGAGCGCAAATTTTTAACATATTGTGATATTTCATCATAGCAATCCATATAACCCCAGATCTCCCAGCGGCAGGCTTGCATTTTCTCGCTGTTAACTTTTTTGCAATCGTCAAAAGCGTTCCTCAGTGGTTTTTTTGGCAGTTTTAACTGCTTGATGGGAGCCATGGAAAAGGTTTAAAACAAATATTTTGCTATACGTCGGAAGAATGGACCATTATCTTCAATTTTTCCATAAAAGTACCTTGCAATGTTTCAATAATAAACACTTTTGGCCCAAGAACGTTGGACATGCTCTGTCCATCTCCTGCTCTCTCTACCGCTTCTATCACCACATTTAGTGATATAATTGTGCGCTTAATAGACGTAGACAGCGAAGGGACACAGATGATGGATATCAGTGACGGGTTTCAAAAACCGTCAACCAACTATGCCGTTCAAAAGTACTATTTCATCATGATTATCTCAGGGCTTCGGCCGTGGTACAAGCAGAGATTTGCAGCAGTTGGGGCACCAAGGAGCCCAAGTGCGTCTAGCGTCGAAAAACGCGCCACTGTAGATAAGCTGAGGTGGCCATATGTTCACGTTGTGCACCTGAAGGGACCAGAAGCGGTGGCTCACACCTGCAAATGGCGCAGAAAACCCGTACCTTTTACGTTTGTATTGTACGTCTGCATCTGCTGCGGCTAGTATGGTCGCTATGGCGGGTGTGCTACGCAAGGAGTATGGTTGTGCATTCTTTTGCGCCATACAACAAACAAGCGATTCTCCAAACAACAAAGTTTACCCTCTCCGAACAAATAACGTCATAATCTGAGGTCGGGCATCCCAGAGTAGGCGATTTCGGGTTTTCGATCACTCAGATGCCTAGAGAGGTTTGAAAGCAATGTGCACCACTTCGAACGCGCAGATGAGATGCGTCTGCGTTACTGCGCTCACAAGCCAGTTAAATCAGATGTATATAGCCCTTGCATATCGTACGGCCTTTATACGAATCAGCCTCTGTCAGTATGTGAGGCATTATGGTCATACATATGATTCAAGCGCATCTTGACACAACAAGCAATATCGTCGGTATCATCAGCGTTATACTACGGAGGGTATCGTTATGCATCTCTGTGCTGAATCAAGGAAAAACTGCACAGAAAAATTGACTGCACGCGCAGTGCTACCTCTCTAAAGGCGCTAGAAATGCTTAGCATGATAGCAAAATCGGTTAGTTGCACATATAGGGTTACCGTAGAGTCGGCTACATACGCAGCAAAAGGAGTGTTCCACATTTGCTTTTCTTGTTCACTAAGCACGCACTACCCAAGGCAACGTGACCTGAGAACAGAATATTTGAGTGACAAGGGGCATGTTTGTTGCTCTTGACTTGTGATTGTCTAAAAGTACACGCTCTCTAAGAAATACCAAGTCCTTGAGGTTTGCTTCTGAAATTACGTATTTGGGCTCTTGTAAAATACATGGAGCTCATGAGCACAGGACAGGACAAAATAACGGCTCCTTTCAACCGCTAGAGCACAGGCAGATTTGGTATATCGTACGCACGCATACGCAAATGAGTATTGTACGCCAAGATGTGTGGGGTTCTCACTTCGGAAGCATAACACGCTGTTCCAGATGAAGCTCTACCATAGGCTTGTACGCGTACACGTGTATTTCATATTTAGCTTACGAAAATTTTGCGTAAGAAAAGAAATAGCGCCAGCATCAGGGCCCCGTGATTCGAAGGATAGATGTCCGTTTTGGACTTGGTTCTTGATTGCACTGGATTTTTTAGTTCTTTCATCGCCAAAAAATCCGAGATACGGCTTTCACTTGCTGTCATCTCGCGTGCAATAAAATGAATAAGCTCTCGCATTACTCTATTTATTTTTAATTTCAACATTCTGTCGTTCGTTGATCTAAAAAGAAGTGTCGGATTGCTGTCAAAAATTATTCCCGGCCTTACAACACAAGTTCTCTTATTTCGTCTCAAATTACCACAGCATTTGCGGATGCGCATGTTAGAACTATAAGGAAAGAAAAGTGCAGAAGTGCGATGGAGTAGTATATGTCGGTAAATGGTTGTTTTCTGCTTGCACAGACGTGAGTACGCTTCTCTCAAAATAATTATTGCGAAATCTGTAGATGTAAGTGACGCGAACTCCAAGACCCGACCGCAAATTCTGTAGTGTTTACTGTAAAGTGCCCGCTTACTAACAAGAATTACCGTTTGTTGGAGGCCGGATATGTCGAAAATTATTTACAGGGGCATTTCTATTGAGGCTTCAGCACGAAGGAGGTCAGTAAAGTGCAGAATACGGTTAAACAGACTAACAACTCTCTGGACCAGCGTTCAGCGTGTAATTTTAGGTTGGGATATTGAACCGTATGCGTATACAGCTGGAAGCTTTATCTGAGAGTGTGCTGTGGTTGACAGAAATTTGAATTCTCTTTTAAACGAATTGAGCACTTCTCTTTTGATAGCTGATAAGTACCGCTTGTCGATACTTTACTACTAGTCTACTGCGCATGGGCGGGCCACTTTAGACGCACTCATATTTTTGTATGTTCTTGGTGTACGTTGACCACAGCAGTGATCTCTTTAAAAGGGGAGCAAAAGGAAATGCGCTGGACAAGAATAATTTCACGAATAATGAAGATACTAAAGCGGGATGGGAGAAAGAGTAGAGACTGACCGACGACTCTGTATTACAAGAGCACTGGGATGCACAAGCTTTTGTACATGACAATGTATACATGAAGCCGCTATTCAAACAAAGCATTTTCAAACCCCGGAAACATTTTAATGCTCTATGCATCGCAAGCAGTCACTGCTACTTTTATATGCTGGACTCGTCCACTGCTTTCGGAGTGTGATTTACGTTTTGTTCTCTTACTTCATAAACACATATATTGAGCGAAATTCTAACCTTCGAACTTTTCTTTTTTTCAGAAATGTGGAGGCCCCCATATTCCACGTGACTACAGATATGCTGTCCACTCTGTGGCCGTGTTTAAAAACTTCATGACTGGGTAGACTGCTGTGCCATGTGCTTGAAGGAAATATGGCTCCGTCATGAAATGCTGTATATATCGGCGAAAAGAATTATAAGAGCCTATGTGATGCAAGACGAAGTTATAATTCCCAACTCAAAACAACATAAAATATCATAATTGCTCTAACATAGCTTTGCTTTTCTTCCGCTTCATCCTAAGGGCACCAAGTTGCCTATAAGCAGCCCGCACTCGAAGAATGACCGCTTTATGTTGTTTCTAGCAATCACTGAAAAGCAAAGATGCCGCTCAATTTTCCAGTTAACTAAGCGTGAGGCCTGTACTTCAGAGGTCAAGAAGGGAACTTTTGAGCCTTTGCTTACAGGGCAGGGCTATGAGAAAAATGAAATTCCCATGAGTCAATGCATGGTGAGAGGGCAAGATAGGGAGCAGGGTACAAATTACTCAGCAGAAGGTTGCATACAATTTACTCACTATATTAATAAATACCGTATTTCGAAAAAGTGTGTGAACCCTCAACAGAATGCTGGACAACATGCTTTTTTCTCTCAAAACAATTGATTGCATGCCGAAATCAAAGTTCAGCGTATTCAAAACTATTTATTACAATTGGTAAAAACATGTTGTGCCGCTAGATTGCATCGATTTTTTCGCAACCAGAGACAGTTCTTTTGAAAGCTTCGCGTCGAAAGGGTTAACTTTTATTTTGAATCGGTCGCCACCTATGCTCCGGACTACACTAGGCAGGCGTTCCACGCTGCCGCTGCGTTGTTAGATACCCTCTGAGAGATCGGTGGGTATCAAGGTCGACTTCACCTGCAGGCTCCGAGCATGATGTTTTAGGTAGGCTCGTAAATCTTGTGCAGTAGAATCTTCTATGCTGTCCACAGGTGACTTGTCGACCGTAAAACATCCGGATCTGATTCAGCAGATTCTTCCTCTTTTGGATTCAACGCGGTTAAAATCAACTCTGTCAACCAGCAAAGTTCCTCTCTTATCTCGGCTACTGCCTGACTCTCAGGTTGTGGCACCCTCAGAAATGGAAACGTCAAAGGAGTCTGGCGCTGGTGATTGGAGATCTTATTACCATAATGTCAGGGAACCAGTTAGCAAGAAAGTAAGGCCGTGTATGCGATCAACAAGCTTGTGTATATCTAAATAATAGCGTATATAAATGTGCTCGAATGCGGCATCTGCAAGCGTGGAGTCTCAGAGGCACAAGTACTTCAGATTTTCGTGCTTAGAACTGTTATTTTATTTTTCGGGTGGTGCCGTGAGCCTGCCTGTGCCATAATTAGGATATCAAGCAAACCTCGGTGACGGGTGGACAGTGATAATTTCAGCAATATCTGCAGCCACCTTTGTTATAAGCTTGGCGGCATTCAAAAGCACGAGCGCCAAGCACTGTTGTTAATGCCCCTTTATCAACCCGAAGAAAAATCGTCATTCTCTGCTTTCTTAATCATTATGAAAAAACGGGTTTTTCTGTCACCATTTGTTTCTGTTTGCGACCGTATGTGTGATGATTAGGTGAATAAGAGTTGAATTCAAATAACATATTGCTCATGAGGTGAGGGATGGTTTATTGCAACGCAAACAATTTGACCAATTGCTTGCGTTGGCCAGGAAAGATGGGCACACATATGAATCATCGCAGCGGGACGCGTAGCACAGCGCGCGAGTCTGATCTAGCTGATGAACGCGATGCCAACGTAAAAAGCGTCTACTTTATCCGCGAGTACTTGAATAACTGTATACTTGACAGTGCCTCAATCTATAACCTTCGCACTTTGGTCAATATGTGGGCTTACTGCAGTCAGGTATTGCACGGCCAAGGTAGTATGGGCGGTAAAGAAGCCCGACAAAATTATTCAGCCCACAGACATTTAAACGCGGCGGTGATCTGTTGCTCTAATGGACATCATTCAGCGTAAAAAAGGGTTTGAAGCCCACACTACAACTCCACTTGAACTCCACTTGAACTTCGTAAACGCTGGAGCATCACTCGAACCTAAGGCCTATTACACGCAGCTCACGCGCAACGGCCTTCATATGCAGACCTTTAGCTCAGCTACAGCGCAGTACCAATGGTCCTCTCCGCACAGCACGAGCGCACGAAAAGTGGCTCCCTCTTCCGCCCATACAAGGTACGAATCGACTACAGCTCTTCGCGCTGATATTTTGGAGTCATCATGGAGACACGTGGTTTCGCCCCAATTCTTTAGGTTTGTTGCTTAATGGGGGCTCTGTCGAGTCCATAACACGTGCGTCGCTTTGTGCCCGCACGTGTCCTTTCACGCGATAGCGTATACAGTTGTTTCGGTCGAAAAGCCATCGCCCGAACCTAGGATTTGGAGGAGTTCTCAGAAACGTGTCGGAAAAATTACAAAGGCCTTGCGTGGTGCGTATGATGTGATCTCTGATGAGAGTTCTTTGTGGTGTCATTGCAAGATTGTCAGGAATAATGAGAGCAGAGGCTGGTACGAATGCTTGAAAACTTCGTATTTCTACAGCGCGAAAGGCCAAGACAAAAGGCACCGAGACGAGACAAACATGGTTGTAGAAATAGAGCCGAACCAACTCGCCGAACTTTTTGTCCGCTTAAAACTGCACTGACCGAAACTGCCGACGGCTTCAGGAGTCCTATGCGCATTCCTTATTATGGCTTAGACATACCAGCGCACAGATGTCGCGGCGGACTCCTACATGTGGTCCTACACAAGAGGTCCTACTTGTGGTAGCCGGTCGGCTAGTTAGCGCGCTGTAATAACGCTCTTTTATCACGGCGCTATTCGTGACACGAAGCACTCCATAACTTAGCATTTATTTTTTATTTTCGCGGCGTTTATTGTTCGCCCAAAAATAAAACACGACTGTAGGGCTGCCTTTTTGGAGGCACCAACGTTACCCCATTGGAATTACCTCGTTAATTTGGCTACAGCTTCTGCGGTTAGAACTGGTTTTTACAACGAAAAAAGAGCGGCCAGAAGTGCACGGAAGCCGAAACTAAACGCTTTAGTGCTCTGCACGAGCTGTACATTTACTGCTTTCGCGAACGTCATAACGAAGTGCGCGTTGGAGTAAGGAAACATTCATTTATTAATGTCATCAGTTTAACTACGTAGACATAAACAAATGCTTAAAGGTACTTTATAACACCTAACAGAATACACTTAGTTGGAATTCGGGAGAACACTGTGTCGTTCTTTAATGCGCTGGCACTTATAGTGGCTATTTCCCGAATTTAGCCGTTGTGTGTTTGTTTGAATCCGGTCTTGGTGGCAGGGTGCTCACCTGTTCACCGGGTTGTGGGCGACCTGACCAGGTATGTACACATATAACTAGGAACCTGCCCACCGCTTCAGGCGGCATCCCATTTAATGATGGGGGGGGGTGCTGCTTGGGAAGATCAACCTGGGTCGGAACTCAGCCCTAGCAGCCCAAGTCCCACAATAGCAGCAAATGCCACGGAAGGGCAGTGGCGCATCGCTTGACCACTCTACCACTGAGCCAGGAGGGGTATGCATACTCCCAGGGATCTATGAATGGAGATAACGGCCAATTCCACATATATGCACATTAATCAAGTATCGCTATCCTAATCACTGCAATCTGTGAACACTGGATCTGAACACCGGCACCTAACAACTCGCACACTTAATTCGCACTTCGCCTAACTACGCAAATCGAACATCAATTTTAAAAACCTTGTTCCATCTCAGCTGGGATCATCATTTGTTGAAGTACACTTTGTTATGATTATGAGTAAAGTTTTTCAACAATGCTGCAGACTGGCTGTTTATTTGGATACATTTGATGTCATCTAAAGATAGAGCCATTAATTACCCCCAATTTTTTTCTCCTATCTTTGGGCCAACAACAATGTCGGGGACCACGCCCGATTATTGGTTTGAACCATTACCTACCTCCACCAACAATGAGGCTTTCTATTCCCGCGCAGCCTCCTTCCTGCAATCAGCAACAAGCATATGTACTACTTGCCAACCACGGCAGCACAGAAGTGTGCCTAAACACCGGGAAGCGTGTTGGTACAGTGTCCATGCTCTCGCAGGACATAGTTGTGGCTTCGATTGACCTTACGAGAAACAACGAAGATGAACTACGCCTGAAGAGCTCAATCGGGACTGTTCGCAATTCTGGTTTGGCCCAGCACTCAGTCAAGGACAGCCTTCGAATAAATACTATTCTGTGTCAGTCCCACTTTTGTATTGCATTCACGGCTGCGGAACTTAGATACGTTTGTTCTATCACAAAAGTTTGCACCTGTGACGGTACACCTAATCACCAAATCCCATGACATGTGTCTCCTGATGACAGCCAAGAACATCAAGTTCTGGTGAATGACATGCCTACAGAAGGAAAAATTTACTCATCTGCAGCCACTACATGGATAAGCAGACCCGCTGCCTTGTAATTGTAGAGTATGCGTCATAGCGGGCTAAATGCAAGGTGAAGCCTGAAAGATGTTTCGGCTCGAACCAGGCAGTGTATATGAGCACCTTTTCAATTAGTCTACGGCATCTTTAAACATGAACGCTTCTTCTATGCCTACACAACCCGCCACTTCCGCCAAAAAACTTCAGTGCCTTCTGTGCTTCACGTCAAACTTGCGGAGAATGGGTCCTCACCTCACTATGCGGAGCTATCCTCTATACGCTCACTAGAAAAGCTCTGGGATTGAGGTGAAGCTGCAGATCAGTCACTGGGGGAGGGGGAGTAGTGAAGAAACTCCATCGTTACCTTGAAAACGTACACTTCACTGTATTGTCTGACTGCTCCGCCAAGTAGCGGCTGCCTGCGAAGCATAACCCTAAACCAAAACATACAGGCTGGGTTTTACATACGTGGAAGCCGAATATTTCTCCCGCAACCCCACCGACAGCACGCCGAGTAGGTTCCGCAGTCAACAACGATGGTGCCCAAACGACCTATCCTGCTTTCGTCGGCTTTCGCTCCGGTGTAAAGTGCTTGTCACAAACTGGTAAGAGTTGTGTCTTCGTCACTTTTATGATATCTGTGATGGGCTCATTATTCAAAATTCAAAGGATAAGAATCATTGGGTTCCAGCCATCCCAACCTCCTTGCAGTAATTTGCCTTGAAGCTCTGCCACGGTGCTCCTACATTTTACCTGCTGTGAAAGTAGAAGACCATTGCGGTAGCTTCCAAACTGCTGAAATGTTAATTCTGACGCCAACGATATCAAGAAGTAAGTTTGTTTTTGTCGCAGCGCCCAGTATTTCAAAACCGATTGCTGTTTCGGCCAGCCCCCTTCAGTGCGCATCATGCCGCCTGCGAGTCCCTTGGACGTTGTGAGCATAAATGAACTTAGTCTCTTTGCGAAGTCGGCCAACGAGAGCCTCAATCTTATCAGGGCCATTGACTACGCCCGAAAAGGGCTCGAGGTTCAAGCATTATGTTACAGAAAGACTCACCATAAAAAGATGCTCCGCGAGAAACTATATCGCACCTTCCAAGGCCGCATGAACCCTCCATACGGGGCAACGGTTGCAGTAATGACACTACCTCTTCTTAGCACCCGCAAACAAGCGGGCTAGTGGAGCGGACTGACAGCACGTCGGGGGAGATCATGGAAGCTTATGGAGATCCTTCGCACGATTACTAGGATAGGTCTCCTTCGGATGCAGTCTTTACTTTGAATATAGCCTCCGAAAGTTCTCCACGTCACACTCTAGTATCATGCGCATGGACGCACAGAGGTCCTTTGTGGGGAGTCCACGTCACCCAATTCCTGCTCCACACGAGGACGTAACAACCGGAACAAATTTGTGATCAGGTTATCCGAGTCTTGTGTCAGATGAGACTCGCCAATAGGCGCCAGCATGAGTGACATCAGCGGCTCTGGTCAAAACATGTCCTGCAAAGAAATGCTTCAAATCGGTCACCTCATTCTCCTACACCATCCGCGACATCATGCTTGTATTGCTGAAACGTTGCTGCCCTGGCAGTAGGGCCCATTCAATTTACCAGGTAGCTAGTCGCTGGTACATGCATGCCGGCTGCTGAGAATTGCTGAGCTGTCACGCTGCACTTGAGGACCCGTCTCAAGATTCCTGGTTGCCGCATCCATCTTAACGACATCAACCGGAATGAAAAATTACTGAAACCCAGGACGGCCAATTGCAACGAGTACGTTGACGCAAAATCTTCCCTGGGAGGTATCGGGGTAAACTGTGCTTTCTGAAAGGTAGCTGTGTCGACCCAATTAATTAGTGTTTGTCCTTTCATTTTCTTCGTAAAAAGAGTCCTTCGCATACATTCGGCCACCTTTGCTCGGTAAGCATGGGACCTGGGCACGAAGACGAAGTTTGCTAGTTTTTTCGAGCAGCTTGATTCATATGATGACATACGTGACGGGAGAAAACAATTCCGGCTTGAAAACTTCACCCGCGCTAAAAGAAACCAACGGCAAAATATACTGCGCAGCCCTTTTTTTGCTTACACTTACTTTACAGAAGTGGATCACGTTGCACTGACAGCCTGCCTGATCATTTCCGAAGTTGCACGTTCGAGCAACCATTTAAACAAGTGGAATCAGGTGGCAAGCTGTCGCACATCATTCATAACTTTTTATGGCCATTACGGAGGTCTAACGCAAAGTGAAACGAATGTCGATGGTGAGAGTTCGAACGGTAGCGAATACAGCGCTCTAATTAAAAATGAAAAGAGTGGCAACCCCCGCAGTGTTCACATGCATTCTTTTACCTTAAGAATTGAGGACTGGTGAAAAACCGTGCACCTAGCACTACAGAAATGCATTCGGTGGCTGTGCACTCTGAAACTGTAGCACATCACTTAATTGTGTGCCCTTTGCCAATGATGGTTACTGAAAACTTTGTACTTCAACATATCCAGCCAACGTTTGATTTTATATTTTAAGTGAATTCCGGTTCCATTCCAGCTATAGAAAATAAACGAATGATTATTTCGACAGAAAGGTAAAAAATCAGTAGTTGGGATCCTGGCGTACCCGTTCACTTAACTATACTGCTGCACTGCAGAAAAGCCAACTTATCAAATGTGTGTGTGTGTGTGTGTGCATATATATATATATATATATATATATATATATATATATATATATATATATATATATATATATATATATATATATATATATATATATATATATGTATATATATATATTTAACAGGGCACGTGGTGAAGTTAATGATGCAGGCGTTACAAAGTCCTAAGGACATTACTGAAACGCGAGAAAGCCACCCTGCCAGGAGCGTAGAGGTTGCTCCGAGGGCCGAAGCTCTGCTCGCCAACTTCTGACCAAATACAATGTCCTAGCTGGTTTCTGCGGCGCAAAATCAGAAAAGCCTTCTATCTATAACTCTTTTTAATTCATTTTTCGACTTCAATTTGCTTTTTTTAAACCTATCTCATATTTTCCACTGTGCGGAATAAGTAGTGCAATTTGGTTCCGACGCGCAGGAGTGGTTTCGTCATGGCAAGCGAAATTTCCCGCACATTTGTCTGCCATAGCGCAAACACCGTTGGAAACGCAAACGTTTTATGAATTTCTCCCTGCCCTAAAAGGTTGGCTAGAAGGAACTAATGTCTGACATGGTATCAGTCTCCATTAACATTCGTAGAGAAGCAACTATGAAAGCGACGCACAATACACATTTCTGCTTCAAAAATGTTGAGATGTGTGCAGGAAATTTCAGTTTTCAGTTTTTATTTGTATATTGGTCATCTAGTCGGACAGTTATCGCCCGTTTCTAAGGAAATTCTGACGTTTAGACATGTAAACCTTCCATCTTGTTATAACTGGAATTTGTTTTATGAAGTAACTTAGGCACTGCTTGTCGATGGGTGCTTCGACTGAAGAGTTCCTCACTCTAAGTTCATGCCATTTTGGGTTGTTTGCTGAAAATAAAACAAGAAATGAAAGTTTCACAAATTAAGTAGGACATGCGAAACGAACGAATAAAAGTCATACTGTGCCACAGTGAATAAAACTTTGCTGCCGGAACATTCCGCAAGGTAGCGCATGCCGACAGGTATCAGCAGACATTGACGGAGTTTCCTATCAGTGATCGAAATTTATACTTAGGAAATGAGGTGGTCCCTAGCGCCCTACAGACTGCATGGAAACACGTACAGTACATGGTTGCAGACGTCGTGTGATAGCACTGCCTTTTAAGGGGAGGGACATAACATGCCAAAATAGAACATTTTATAAAACAGCTATGCTTAATTTACGGATTTCACAGATTTCAAGTTGTTTGTTTTCAACACCTAACTTTCATGCGAGAACATCTTAGTTTAGGACTTTTTAAATCGCTTTTACCGATGTCATTTATCATAGCATGCGTTCGGTCAACGTCAAATTTTCAATACGCTCATGCAGACGACGAGCGCAACTGCTCTACTTACGCCGATGCTTAGCCAATTCCAGACACGTGGTTTACGTGGACACCGCCCAACAAACACAAAGCCTCCTCAAAATCTCCCAAAAATATCCCATCAGGACATTTGGAATGTCCCCAGGCGGTCCTCATTTTTCACGAAGACATCCAAAAAACGTCCCCACAACTAGCCGTGTCCAAAAAGTTGTGCGTCCCGAGGACAGCCCCAAAAGGTTAATGCTAGATTTCTCGGCTCTGGTTCAATAAAATTATTTCTTCTTTTTTATGCAGACTGGAGGCATCTAAGCGCACATATGCGCCAAATTTCAGGCACATGCTTACGTTACAGGTGGTGTAATACATCTGTCCCCTCGCGTGAATGCTTGCTGGCTAGGCCATTCTGACTTACCTGTTTACATGAAATGTGCTTTAACAAGGTGAAAATTTGGGCTGGCTGGTGCATGATCTTGTGACGGGAGCAGCGCAGCACGAGACAGGGAGAGGCGGGACACGACGCTGAATAACAACCAGATTTTCAATGCACATTCGTTGAATATATACATCTCGCTCGTAAAAGGAGGAAAAGAAAGAAGCATGAAAAACGCATAAGATGTACACGTGGTGAAGTATTAAGTCATCGCACTCAGATAATCAATTTCTCGGCCACGAAGCGCTACTGAAGGTATGCAGACGCATACGTTGCTCTTTGATCGGATGTTGAAGGCTTCTTCAATCTCCCTGGTCCGTTGATCAAAATATGACGGGATGACCATTGTGTTGATAAGCTGCGGAGCGCATTCATGCTTTTTGCAATGTTTTGCTAATTCACTGCTGATGGCGCCCTTTAGTGATCTTTTGTGCTCTCGAAGCAGTTTATTCAAACAGCGCCCTGTTTTACCAATGTAAGTGCGTCCGCATGACAGAGGTATTTCATAAACCGGGCTTTTCACACATTTAACATGTTTTTTCCGGTGCTTTTCTTGTATTGATTTTTTTTTGCTCGCTGTTGACTTTGGCGCACAGGCTTCATAACTTGTTGGGGGCTGACATGAGCACTTTTACACCAGCTCTTGCTCCTACCTTTTGAGACTGTGGGAAATGCCATTGATGCAAGGCATGACCGCGTACGGCTTCCTTTATTTTGATGTGGACGTGTCATATCTTCTGCCTCTAAGTGCTTGCAGAATCCCTTCTGCGACACTGGATAGCAGTCTCTTCGGGCAACCTGCTGCTTTCATTCGACGGTTCTGGGAGTCAAAACTCTGTGTCTGGTGTCGAAGCCTTCATCTCATACCCTGAAATAGATGAACTGATCACATGAAACTGATGAGAGCTTGCATGGGCTCCTATGTCGGAACTGAAAGGTGGGGGCCTTCGCACCAGCCTGTTGCTGCCACTAACCAGGTTTGAAAGAAAACACCACACCAGAGCAGGATATTATGGAAAAAGCTACACACAAGACACTTTTGGACGTTAAACGGAGACAAAAGCAAAAATGAAAAGCATGCCGGTCTTGTTATTGAAGTGGAGGCCATAGCAGCATCCGTGTTTGTTGACATCGGCACCATCCGGCAGTGGAGACGGCGCGTGCAAATAGCCTTTTGCACAGGCCTTAAGTTGAATGGGAGCGGTCTAGACCGGCTTGGCTTGAACAAGACCTCGTTGCCGCATAAATAGGCGCTGTATACGCACACTTTCGTGTGCGCTAGCTTTCCATTCGTTTGCATTGTCATCTCGCCAAGTCTTTTCTTCTTTGTCTGCATGCAACAGCTTAAGCATCTCTGCACATAGCAAAACAGTTAAGCTGGTGGGCAGAGTTGAATGACTTTCCAAACATCTTGAGTGCCACGTATGCACGAACCTGAACCCGAGAATGACTCTTCATAGATACGCAAGGGAAGCTGCGAATATAGGGCGTTAACTTCTACACGCGTGTTCTATTCACCCACCCGTGAGTCAAACCAGACATGGCTAAAAGCTTCCACCTGGCGGTTTCTTTCCTTGCAGTCGCACCAAACTGTTCCTGAGCTTCCGAGCTCATGTTGAATGCCTGAATGTTCTAGGCATTTTATCGATACGCCAACCTAAGGCATAATTATTCAACGATTAAGCGATGGACAAATTATTTTAGTTTAATACGGGGAGCCCAATCAGCAAAGAACATAGAGATAAATGGCGGCAAGAAAAAGTTAACGGGCTGATGTACGGATCATACATTAAAGACAAAAGAGTGACCCAGAATTGGATGAGAAACATTCCCGTTTAGAGATTAATTGTGCCTTCATCACATCTTTAAAAATCGCATTAATGAAAGGAAAGACCAATGAACTCTAGCAGAAAGTTTTTGGGACGAATCGACCTAACTCCCAAACGGATTATTTCCGAAGTGCCTTTAACAAAAGAAAACAGCAGCCAATGGCAGCAATTAGCCGCACTTGCCATTGTACAAAAATAAACGTAACAAAGAGAGTCTATTGAAAGCCATTTTTGTCCACGCGCACTTAGTTACTCTAAGCTAACTTTTTATTTATGGGGAAGAATTGATGTATAGGAGCCGTTTTAGCGGATCTGAAACCGCAGAATGAGATTCTGCAAATGTGTTCTGTAGTATAGCCGCTACTAGTTGTAATGAGCACAAAAAATAGAATGTTAACACTATGTACCTTATTTCGCGAAATGCACCTCGAGCTGATGCAGATAGAGGATCTGTTGTGTACTGAGACATTCGACATGATCAAGACAGCATGTAGGAATGATCCAATTTCAAGATCGCAAGTGTTCCAATGGCACAAAGCATTTACAAACTTCTGTGAAAACGTTCACAACTAGCAACGGTCCGGGCGCCCGTCGACGACGGTTATGGAGAGTAATGTTGAATATGTCGTCGTTAACGTCTTCACGACCGTTTGTAAATATTTTGTGCCATTGGAACACTTGCGATATGGACATTGGATCATTCTTACATGTTGTGTTGACCACGTCGAATGGCTCGGTAGGTGACTTACTCAGTTTAGTACAAAGCTTCATAGCGTATCGCAGTTCAACGCTCGTTCCATGGTTTCTTCGTCGCAGCTTCGAAAGAAAGATACACGCTCAAACATGTACACTCGCTTCACTTGCTTGAAGCCAAATGAGCTCGTCGCATTGTGAATCTGAAGGATAACCCTCCTTCCTCCAAAAGCGGTTTTCCAATCCAGCGCCTGCGCGCGCCACGTCATGACTTGTCTCATTACTTTCCGGACAGACCATGTATGCGCGCTGTGTAACTTTTCAGGATTTGGCCTAGCACCTGCTAATGCTAGGAGTGTTTGGAGGACAGGGTAAGTTCTATGTCATCTATGTATTTCAGCCTGTGTTTGTGACCCTTTCTGGCAAGAAGTACAGTGTAGGAGCATCCACACTGATATCGTTGTGATCGCCTTTCCTTGATCTTTTACTGAAATAGAAATTTAGCTTATACCAAGTGGTAATTCCTTGATGATTTCCTTTCACTTAACCTGGACAACTTCCAAGCTCCTTGGGCAATACTCATGCTGTGAAACACAATTTCCGCGATCATTATTTGTATTTCTGCTTTAGTAGGCTCTCCCTTGTGCGTGTTATGCGCTCGGCAAAAGTTATGTTTCGAGCGATTGTTATTCCTGAGAAAAAGGTGCTAGCGTTGTAGAGTTTGACTTTTGCTAAAATTGGCTTCAATCTAAAAAAAAAACAAAGGTTCATTGCCAATTTTCACAAAAAAATTCAGATTGCTATGTGCTTGCGATAGCCAGTAGCAATGTAGTAATTTTTATAGTCAATATTTTGCTTGTGTATTTGACGTGTTGTATTCCGAGCCTCTGATATGACCAGCCCTGAAGCTTTTTCTGCAATTTAACGTAGTCATCACTCAGCCTCAAAGAACCGTGCATGGTGTAGCATCTCCTTAAAACATCAAATGATCATATGATGTCGGCTTAGGTTCCTCTGACATCTTTAAAAGTAAGCACAACATTCATCCCCGCTCTTAAAGGGTATGAAATACAATAAGCTTATTCTTCTCAGCTTACTCTCAAACAAGAAGAGATGAAAAATCATTTGTTCTGTAACCCTTGGGTGCCAAAATGCACCCAAGCGTGCATTTTTTTTTTGCTCTGAAATAGTGTATACTAACGGTCAGTAAACCATCATAAACTTTTCGAAAGCATTATTTTAAACCAAAATTTAAAGCACGGAAACTTTAATTAAAAATTCACATGCGCTTCCGAAAATAACCAAGAAAAAGAATGTCGCAACATTAGGATCACCAGGCGTGTTTAATTCAATGATCCATTTCTGGAATTTTCGTGTGTTTACCCGCCGCGGTGGCTCAGTGGTTAGGGCGCTCGACTACTGATCCGGAGTTCCCGGGTTCGAACCCGACCGCGGCGGCTGCGTTTTTATGGAGGAAAAACGCTAAGGCGCCAGTGTGCTGTGCGATGTCAGTGCGCGTTAAAGATCCCCAGGTGGTCGAAATTATTCCGGAGCCCTCCACTACGGCACCCCTTTCTTCCTTTCGTCTTTCACTCCCTCCCTTATCCCTTCCCTTACGGCGCGGTTCAGGTGTCCAACGATATATGAGACAGATACTGCGCCATTTCCTTTCACCAATAACCAACTATTATTATTATTATCATTATTATTAATTTTCGTGCTTCCTCCATAAAGAATGCCAGTGTTGTATGAAAACGCTTTTCTCATCGGTGCAGTGCTATTTGTGTCTTGTTCTGTATTTTCTAACCAACCTCATAGCTGCCTGCAATATCTTTGCAATTTATAGAAAAAAGACTGATTGAATATCGTTTTGTTTCACTACACGAGCGTTATCTCATTAAGTTTTTCAGACGACGTAGTAAGACGGGGAAGCACGTATTGAGCAATAGCTCTCCTAAAATGGCTGTTTTATGCCCTTCCCACAACGACCCACATTTGGATCTATTCCGTTAACACATGAGAAGCCTCTGCGCTTACCTAGCTCCAGGCATGGGCAGTATCTAGGATGCATCTCAAACAGCGCGCCAATAATAGACCACCGATGACATAACGGTGGCGAGAACTGGTACCAGAATCAGAACTTCATTGGAATTTGGGCAAAGATCTAATTTTTAAATATCAAAATTACGTATCTTTAAATGAGGTTCTAGAATATTCCTTTTGTCTTGAAGAAAAGTTATTGCACAGGTGGTAGCATCACCTCTCCATAGACATCAGTACAAATTATAAAAAAAAATTTTTTGTGTGTGCAAAATATATATCATGCAAACATGGCCTGCACAGCTTTGCGGAATGCGCCGAACGCAGCTGGAACGCTGAGTGAACCTCGCGAAGACGAGTTAAGCTCACGGAGACGACCGATGTCTTCGTAAACGCAAACATATGTCGGACCACAAGACACTCAATCCCGCACAGCATCAAACAAGTCATTTCGCAATGAGAGTTGGCACACTGAAGTCGTCCCAGCGCTTTGGCGCTTTGTGCTTTCCTGCCGTAGCAAAATAAGTTGTCGCGATGTCAAAGCAGCAATTGCACATAGAACCATATTCGTTTCCCAGCCCATTTCAAGATATAAAAAGTCTGGCACTCACAAAAAGGATCTTGCAGGCCAGGCTACTGTGCTACGTCGGAACGCTCATAACGCATAAGATGTGAATTTTGCTGGCGCACAGTACGAAAGGCGTCAGTTCGTGCGCGCATGCTTTCTCGGCGCGCCGGTTGTGTGGATATTTGCCCCCGTACTATAGCCGCACCAGTCGATTCGAGGCTGGAATATGAGTACATCGTACTATGTCAGAGCGAGTGTCGCGGTGACGAGGAAACGAAAAAATAGGCTCGTTTTCTTTTTTGCTGCTTTTCTTGTAGCAAGAAAAAGGACAACTGAAAAATGGCTAGAGGGAAAGCCACAGAAGATGAATGAGCGGCGGAAGAGCAGCTGGGCGCGAGGGGAAACAGGTTGGAAAAGGTGAGCACATAAATTCGCAAATGAAATAGCGTCTATTTCGGCAGTGGCCCGCGGGCCCCCGAAAACGGGGCTCGAAGAGGACAAAAGGCCACTATGTGGGCCTTGAAGAAAAAGGGGGGAGGTGAAACGAGTGACAGCATTTCGGAATGCTTCGAAAATGCGTCATAGGCAGTTGAGAAGGCGATTAAGACAGAAAGAAATGGAGGCATGAAGGTGTCAAACTAATATCTCCGGGAAAGAGATGAAAGAATGGAGAGCGAGCCTCATGATCAGCTCCGAAAAGCGTTGAAGGGGAAAATGTTGAGCTCGTTCATCGATTTCACCAATACGGCTGCAGATTGTAGCGTTATGTTTGCGGTAGTGTTCTGTAACCTTTTTGGTTAAGGCCGGCACAAAAGTGTTACTATGAAAATATAAAAAATAAGCAACAATTACTAAAATTAGCATGTAAAATCCAAGCTCATCGAGGCATTCATATATATAATACATGTGGCAAACAAATTAGGATAACACACGTTCAAGCAACACCGCTCACCAGTACAATGACTCGCAAGGACGCCCGAGGCATCTCGGGAAGATAGAAGCTTTGGTCTGACATCTGTTGGCTTGGTGACTGTGCTGCGGATTGAATTGCTTGGATGTTCAGTTTCGTTTTCGATGTTATTTTGTGCTCTTTGTGGTGGTATAGCTTTCCAACTATGCACGCAGTACCTGTACATTGCTCAAATAAGGCAACAAAGTTTTTTTGCGATTAAAACTAAGTAGTCTGTGACTGACCACTTAGCACAATTCTCGTCGTAGTCTCGGAGGGAGACACTTATCTGTTAAAAGCGCGAAGTATTTCGACAAGCGGAACTTATTTTGACCGTAATCACCGATGATTGCATATTCTAGAATTCGAAGTGTGGCGGTGACCTTAGCATGCAGAAACGACTCCACTTCGCGAATTAGTTGATGCCAAGACCCGCATGTTGCCCTTGTCAGCATGAACATGACCGTCATTTACAAGTAGGACTGCTTTACGCTTCCTAATTTTTGTTTTTCTTCGCAAGATCTGTAAGCACAGCGCCAGGGTATGGTGAGAGCCGAAACTTAGCACATGCGAACTAGTTTTTCACAGAAAAGTGAAGGTTTGGGCAAGTTTCTCCTGGAACGAACCCTATGCACGAGAATGGCTCGCGAGCACGCATAACCGGCGACAGCAGTGAAAGATTTCTCTGTAACTAACTGCGGAAAAAGAGCCTTCTGTAGTGTACTGTGTTGGGCGCTAACAACTTTTTAAAAAGAATATTTTATCTAGAAAATGCATCTGTTAAGTAGAAAAAAATGTTTTCAATGGCTAGCTGTATCTGGCGACACGATGAGAAGGCGCTCTGTCATCATGGGCAAACTAAAAAAATAGACGGCCATGAAGCAAACCATCCTGAAGATGTAGCGTAGCGAAGTAACTACCCTGTTAGTATTCGTTCGTTTGCACCCTGAATTCAATAATCAAGGCCACTGGTCCAAATATATTTGCCCTTTTAATAAACAAGCAGAGCTTAAAATAAGAGTATGCGATGATTTTAAAAGCCTACTTTGTACAGGTGCCCAATGCCAATAAACTTATTGTGGGACCTCATATACTGGGCAGCTCATCTCGCCCATCTCTGTGTTTTTCTGGACTTCTTACTGCACCTGTGGGGTCTACCGTCCCCTCCATCGCGGTGATGGATGTACAACACCCCGAGGATCCTCCCGGTTCCCGTTCACCCGCGGACATCGGTTCGCGGAAGCGAGGAAATACGTCGAGTTGTAGCGAGGACACAGAGCTGTACTGCGCATCAGGTGACGAGTCCTCGGAAGACAGCTTTCGACTTGTCCAGTACCGCAAGGCCATACGAAGAATTATCATCTCATCTTCGGCGTCCAGCTCGGACACTGTGAAAACCGCTCCTCAGCGATGGCCTCACTCCATCCTGTTTGTGCCACAGAACGCTACCGACAACCTGCGCGTCCTCAACAGGCAAGCACTCTCCGTGTATCTAGAAAACACCGTGCCAAATGAGATCAAGGATGTTAGGATAAACACTAGGCGAAACATCCTGGCAATCGATGTGATGAACCCCAGCGCACTGACCATACTACAACATGTAACGCAGCTGGGAAACATCAAGGTCCGATCCATCGTGTCAACGAATGGTGCCACAATAACAGGAGTCATCTATGACATTGACAATGAAATATCTAATGCAGACCTACCAATTCTCATAAAACCAGCAAGCGAACACAACGTGATTGTGCATGTTGGTCGCCTCGGCAACTCACGTTGTGTGAGGATAACCTTCAAAGGCGACTGCCTTCCACCCTACGTGAAGGTCGGCCACTTTTGCCACCAGGTTCGACCATTTATTCCAAGACCTATGCAATGCTTCGATTGTCAGAAGATTGGACATGTGAAGTTTTTTGCAGAAATTCGGCCGTGTGCCCTCAATGTGCCGAACCCCACTCAGAAGACAACTGCAGCGGAACCACGTTGAAGTGTCCTAACTGTCAAGGTGATCACTGCGCCTCTTCCAAAGACTGTCCCCAGATCAAGAAAGAGATCGCCATTCTTAAACAAATGGTGAGAGACAACTCTACCCACAGAGAGGCCGCTGTGAAAGTACGGCGAAGACGACGTCACCGACGAAGGTCTTCACGGCGGAAAACATCAAGCTTTCAGGAAAAGTCACCTCGTCAAGCATCATCATCAGCGGACGTTTCCAGCACTCCGAACACCGATGTTGGAAGGGAGAAAACTGCCAGATCTCTTTCCACAAAGGAATGGCCGCCACTTCCGCGTACACGATCACCAGAAGAGCCGCAGAAGAAGCCGCCCCCAGTACAGCAAGGTGCTGTATCCGAGGAGTCGCGGAATACAGATGAGCAAGTGATAGCACTTATTAGGCCTTTTAATGAATGCCATTCGCGTGCTGCTAAGCAACATGCACACACCGTCTGCCAGAAGTGCGCTTCAAGTACTGGGCGCTCTGAGTCCGGTGCTTGCAACCTTTGAGTAGATCATGGCTCCACAGTCGTGGTCTTTTAGGGAAGAGGTCCGACAAGCAGCTATTTTTCAGTGGAATGCCCGCGGACTCAAAGCGCGCCTTTCGGATTTCCGTCGCTTCGTGTACGCCAGTATGGTTCCCATTATCGTCATTTTCGAGCCGAACTTATCGAACAAAATCAGGCTTTCTGGATATGAATAATTTCTGGATATGAATAAACACCAAAACAGTAAGGTTTTGGTGTTTATTCGCCGCGACCTCACCCACACTCATCAGCCTGTACCTCCTAATGACAGTAATCAATATATATGCCTAAACGTAAGGAAAAGGAATCTGACCTTTACTTTTATAGGCGCCTACCTATCTCCGTCAAGTCGATTTGATTACAAAAGACTACGGGACATCCTTTCCTCAACTTCCAATCCCTGGGTCATCATTGGAGATTTCAACGCCCATCATACAGTCTGGGGAAGTCGGATCATCAACGCAAGAGGCAGAGCTCTTGTATCTTTCGCCTCGAGTAATGAACTTTGGCTGCTGAATGATGGAAGTCCTACGTTCTTACGTGGCTCCACGTACAGCAGCTGTCTTGACTTGGCTTTCGTCTCACGAAGCCTAGTCAGATGTGCAGGGTGGTTTGCGGACATAGAGACGCACGGAAGCGACCATATCCCCACGTACATCAAGATCAGAGGATTGACCGCTTCCAAAACACAGGATACGATCCAAAGAGTGGACTGGCCTAAATTTCAGTCTATTATGGAAGAACACTGCGACGCCAATTCCTCTTTCGACTTGGAAGAGGCAATCAAGAGCGTGGTGCAAGACACTATGTGTACTATAACATGCTCCTCGAAACTTAATGATTTTGATGTGGAACTAGAACGACTACGAGCAATCCGACGACGTGCTGAACGAAGGTACCGACGTACGAAAACAATGAACGATCTACGGACCACCAGGCGCACGCAAAAGAAAATACAGCGCCGGTTAGACAAGCTCGAATCGCAACGTTGGGCTGCCTTCAGTGAGCCGCTAGATCCACGCAAGCCTTTATCGCAACTATGGAGAACGGTGCGCGGGCTGCGGACACTTCCCGTACAGCGATTCCCATTCAAGGCGCTTGCCCTCTCTCAGAAGAGATGGGAGATTGACGTGGCAGAGGATTTCTGCGCAAGCTTATCCGGCCAACTCACAGCTACCAACATTCCATCGCCTTCGAGCAGCTACCCGCCACCACGTGATTTCCGGTTGGATCTACCATTGTCGATCCACGAACTTAAGGCAGCATTAGCTTTGTGTAGCCGCACATCAGCGCCAGGACCTGACGGAATTTCCTACCGAGCTCTGTGTCACCTGGGGGAGCGAGCGAGAGGAGTTCTTCTTGAGGTGTACAATGAATCTTGGAGAAATGGCACGCTACCAACAACCTGGAAGACAAGTCGCCTTGTTCCACTGCTGAAGCCTGCAAGTCGCCGTTGGAGCTCTCATCATATCGCCCGATCGCTTTGGCGAGCTGTGTCGGCAAAGTAATAGAGAGGATGGTCCTAGGACGCCTGGAGTGGTACTTGGAGTACCACAACACCTACCCAGATGCCATGGCGGGCTTCCGACGCGGTCGATCATCGATCGATAACGTCGTCGACCTGGTGACCTACATTCAACATGAGAAATGCCGTAAGCATCTCTGCGCATCCCTATTCCTCGACGTTAAAGGGGCGTATGACAATGTTACGCATGAAGCCATCCTCTCTGCTCTCGCAGAAGTAGGAGTGGGTGGTCGGATGTTTCAATGGATACGGAGCTATCTATCCATGCGATCCTTCTTTGTAAGCACCGAGGAAGACCATACTTCTCTTCACTAAAGCTACCGCGGCGTCCCCCAGGGCGGTGTACTAAGCCCCGTGTTATTTAATCTAACACTAATTGCTCTCCTTGAGCACGTGCCAACCACAGTCAGGCTATCAATGTACGCGGATGACATCTGCATATGGACATCTGCAGTAAAACGCCGACAGTTGCGAGCGAGAATTCAGAGAGCCGCCACACAAACTGTTATCTACCTCCGTAATTGAGGCCTGGAAATTTCCTCCGAGAAATGCGCACTAGTGCCATTTACGCGCAAACCCATGGCAAACTACAGTGTAATGATAAATGGCCAAATAATACGACGGGTTCCATCGTACAAGTTTCTAGGTGTCATAATCGACCGGGACTTGTCATGAAGCCCACACATATCATACGTGAAAAAACGGTTGACAGGCATCTATCTGGCACCTGTTCAAGTTTTTCGCTGGCAAGACCTGGGGAATGTCGCCTAGTGCCATGTTACATCTGTACAGGCCTGGTTCTTTTTCTAGGATTTCTGCGATACAGCTTGCCAGCAATAAACAAGACAGGCAAAACGAATCTACGCATAATACAAAGTGTTCAGGGTCAAGTGCTCCGGATCTGTCTAGGCCTGCCTCAGAGTGCTTCAACAGTGGCTACAATAGCAATCGCTAGAGACCACCTTGTCAAGACCCACATTGAAATTGAAGTACTCAGGACCCATATAGGGCATTTAGCCAGGAATCTTCGTCACCATTTAGCCTCTCTACCAGCGGACAGGCCACACACATCTTTCAGCCAAACGATAAGTGCATATGATGAATCATTTCCAGCTTGTTTCACTCCGGCTGCGAGACCTTCGATCCCTCCATGGTGCCTCGCTCAGCCAAAAATCAACCTCACAATACCTGGTATCTCGAAAAAAGCTGATCTGTCATCACCAGCCCTTAGACAGCTCACGCTACTACATTTGTACGAGAACTACCGTGACTCCACGCATATTTACACTGATGGATCTGTCCTTTCAAGCAGCTCCGCGGCGGCAATCGTCATTCCAGCGAAAGCTACAACAATCAAATTTAACACGACCCACGCGACAACATCGACGGCAGCAGAGCTCGCAGCGCTCTTAACTGCCCTTCATCACATTGGTGATGAACCGCCACACAAATGGACAATATTCTGCGATTCGAAGGCGGCACTGCAGTCTCTACTGTCACCTCTACAACGCGGACCGCACGAACAACTAATCTTCCATATTACAGAGACGTTACACCATATAAGTGATGCCGGCCATGAAATAACGTTCCAGTGGCTTCCAAGTCACTGCAGGATTATCGGCAATGAACGGGCGGATCACGCTGCCCGCTCAGCCCATACTGAGGAGCGCCACGTCCCAATTCCTCTTTCTAGAACTGACGCGGCACGGAAGCTCCGCCTACTTGCTCGGCAGTGCACCGAGTCGCAATGGAGTGAGCCACATTTAAGAAATACGCGACTGTACTCACTTGATCCAACATTAAGTCTGCGAGCGCCATCACAGCTTCGCCGTAGAGAGGCCACGCTTTTATGTCGACTTTGGTTGGGTGTTGCCTTTACTAAAGCCTATGCCTTCCGCATAGGGATGACCGACACCCCAACCTATGACCACTGCGGCCATGAAGAATCAATTGGCCATATATTGTGCTCCTGCCCGCAGTACAGTCCACAGAGGGCATGCCTTAGCCACGAACTTGACCAACTGGACGACCAACCGCTATCCGAAAAAAGAATTCTACAATATCGAACGGACCTACCGTCGCAGAAGAAGGCCGTGCAAGCGTTTTTGCGCTTCTTAAAATCTACCGGCCTGTGTGAAAGACTTTAACTGGAACGCCTTGTGTGTGTGTGTCTCCATGTGTGCACGTTCCTTTTTTTTGCGTTTTCCTCTTTGTCATCTTTCTAACCCCTATCCCCCATCCTCAGTGTAGGGTAGCAAACCAGAGACGCACATCTGATTAACCTCCCTGCGTTTCCTTTTCATTCTCTCTCTCTATATGTTTGCATGGTATGGCGTTCAGGCGCTGCGCCCTCGCTTCTTGACTCCACCTGAACACTGTAAGCTGCCGCAAACAGTGTCTAATGCCAGCATTAGTGAAGAAATTTATAATAGGCTAAGATCTGAAAAATATCTCACTGAATCTAAAGTAATGCATGAAAACTAGGTCTTGAAATTGGTTTTTAAGAGTGAAATAGGGTGCGTATCCGTCTGCTTGTTTGTTTGTTTCGGAAATATTTGCAACCCATAAGTAAACCAATATACTCAATTCTTCACAAAACAAATTTTTACGAAAGCCACATGTTTGATGGTGTATGACAGAGACTTTGGAAGCAGTGTTCAAGCACAATATAAAGCATTGACGACATGAAGAAATTGTACATTGATGTTGTTACGAATATTTTATTACCAACCTTGGCCAGAGGCTGACAAAAATCTGAACTTTGGAACATTTCCCTCTGAGGTCATTAAATTAGAAACAAAATGCGGTACAAAGGTAGTTAATCAACCTAAAAGCAGTTGTTTTAAGTGAGGAAGCGAGTATTTTGTGCATTTTTGGCACCTTGTTTTTCACTTCGGCGTTCTTAGACCAACGCGAAGAAAAAAATGCAGCGCACCCTACTTAGGCTTTCCAAGCAGTGGTGAAACGTTGCGATGAACAGCTCAATCAATTGTTTTAGGTTTGCTTCACTTTCTGTGTTCTAAGTAAATTATTTATAAGATATGCATCCTGGGGCTGTATTCTATAACATGTCCATCTTCCATTGTTAATTTTCTGTAGTTCGGTCCTCTGTGAATGGTCATTGAGACATAACCGCTGCTTTCAATCGTGTGTGGCAAGCGACCAGACTATTGGGTGGTTGTCGACCGGACTTCATCATTGGCTGCACATTGCAGCCAGAAGCATCCAGTTGTCAGTACCGGTAGCCTGCTGTTAACAGAGCGCTGCGATGCACCTCATTATTGGCTGCACATTGCATCCAGTTTCAGCCAGAGGTAAGGTCCGGTGGCCAACCATCCGATGGCCGGGTTGTTTGCCACAGAAGCCTGAAAGCCCTGGGTATATCTGAGTGAACACTGACCAAGAGCCGAATTGATCCGAAATGCATAACAGAAAACTGGCAGCTTATAGGATACGGCACCTGGTTTCTGTTGGTGCAGTCAAGACTTGGGGACAGCAGAACTTTTAAATAGCGTGCGTTGGAAGAGAGACAAAAGGGACGATGACTTGAGCCTCCGCCTCGCTAGCGGGGAGTGCAGGGTTTGATCCCCAGTGACACCGGGTAGAACGGAGGGTACAATGGGTACAAGCTTTCCGCCTTCTTTGTACCCGGATTCAGTGGGATGAAATGGTTTAAAAAACGAGTCTTTGCTCTGATATTGTTAAAAAAACGGCCACAGTTGGCTTTACAGCATTATGCGGATTATGGTCGTGGATATATTTTCCGCCGAGAGGGGGGTGGGGTTATCCAAAGGCCTTTCTCCAGGCTGGGGTAAGTGTGCACATAAAAAAAATCGCTTGGTACCCGGCGCCACTGGGAATTGAACTGATCATCTTCCGAATGCGACGCGAATGCCGCACAAAAAGGCGATCGTTCTTGCATTGCAGCATGAAATCGGAGAAAAATACACTGTATTCGATATTTACCTGCAGATAAACTCTGCACGCTTTCTACTAGGCCAAAATGACATTTAAGTGTGATTAAAAACTCACAGGATGGTTACGACTGTGTAACGCGATATTAAGCGATAGCTGCTTAGGCGTTAAGTTTTCGGGATATATTCCTGGCGCACTGGTGTAGTGGTCAAGTGATTCACCCTTGCAGTGGCAGGCGGCTGTTCCAAACAGAGCCACCCATAGACTTATGCGATTCAGGTTTAACGTGACAATAAGGTCACGTGACATGTCAGGCGACATGAATGTCACGTGACCGTGCTAATAATATTATCGCGCTCAGCGGTTACGCCGACGGCGACGTGAAAGCCAGGGAAGGGCGCCGAACAGCTGTCGCTGTAAATTTGGTAGCGCAGAATATATGTTATTTGGAAGAATGAACTTTCCCGAAGCTATGTAAAATAGACAAGAAAATAAAACATGAATATAAAGAAGCTTTTTTATAGTCTTCTCCTGAAAGCTGAATATGCATTGTGGAAACTGCTTTTGCGCTAGGTTTTCTTTTCCAAATTCCTAGAAGGGCAAGCTGAGGTAGTGATTTTGTCACAAAATATGTATTATAAAATGTGCTTGGGAAGCAGAACCTCATCGCTAATGTTGTGCTACAGTATAAGCTCGTAATTTCAATCCGATGGTTAACAAAAGTGATCTGTACATTTGGAAACACAAAGTCACAGGCTGCGGCTTCACCCGAGAGAGTGTGATATAAAACGAACTCGATGCGAGAAAACTAGGACTTACATTGCTATGCAGAAATGTGGAGCACATTCAGCGCTTTTAGTTCAGCAATGTAAAACTTTTGGAGTGAATTTTTTAGTTAGACTGATATTGCATAATTGTGGAAACACGCAAGAAAATGGTTTCGTAAGATATGAACAAAAGGAATACTTTGCTGTATTCTGTGGCAGCAAAAAGATGTCAGCCGAGCGATACTGCCGTGGTCGAGGCACTGGCTTGTTTAAGAATGAACACTCACTTGCAAGTCCGGATTGTTGGAACCAAGAGGGCCATAATGAGCAGACATTTTTTTTGTTTTTTTGTTTGCTGCCGTTATGAGCGGCGCAATACCAAGAAGAAGAAGAAGAAGAACAAAAAATTTTAACACCTGACATCACAAAGAGAACAGAAACAACATTATTAACTTATTAAGCAACATATATAGAAACTTATCACGAGCAACAAAGATTTTTGGGATGCTCAATTTTCACGACCACTCATGAAATTAAGAGCAGTACGCACTTTTATTCGGCACTAAGGAATGTAAAAAAAATATTAAGACCCCTTTACTTCCTGACAAGGCGCATGAAGTCAATAAGAGTCATTTGTGAATTATGTAGGCTGAGCACAATTCAGTTTACAGCAATCATTTGTTTGTTGCTTGGAGCTTGAAATCTTTACAAAACTATGCGGCAAAACATGTGCGCCGCTCTGCAGCATAGTTAGACAGCAATGTTGTTTGATCATACAACCCAAAGCTTTGATGGTGCACGCACTTTAATGAAGTTTTAACACGTATACATAATTTGTGCCCGAAATTGTCGGTCATTGATAACTACACACATATCCTGAACGTATGCTGCAGGCAAGATTCAGGGCATGCCTGCAAGATTCTTCCCGTTTTTTCACAAAAGCAAATTACAGAAAATGAAGCTTTGTTTCCAAACAGCTGTACTGCTGCTTTGAATTTTGGAAAAAATTAATTTCATGGAGAACCCTGACACGATAGTATATCAGGCTTGACAACTTAAAAAAAAGGAGGTGAAAAAATACGACGCTCTTAACTCTAAAGCTAAAACTTGGCAGGTAAGCCTTCCTTCACGGCATACCGCTTGTAGAACTGCACTAGTAGAGCGAAGGGGTAATCAGGAAATTTAATTAAACAACATTTAGAGAGTGGAACTAGGCTCAAATTGATGCACTAGCTGGAAATAAAGGCATGTTTAGAGTGTTTTCGGGTACCACAACATAAATGCTTAGAAGATAAGCCCGCACGAATACTGGCGCTTTAGTGCGTTCGTAGTGACACAGGCTGTGCTAGTTCAAATGTATCATATTAGAAGGTTCAGAGAGAACAGTTCTGGAGAGCTCTGCAGGATACCTTGTGTTTGGACAAGCTCGGAATCGCTCGGAACTCTGGCGATGCCCTCAGATGAATAAACTATTGCTATGAAGACATAAAATTCATACCTGGCCACGCCTCCAGTTGCATTGGGTTATAAGCATCATTCTGGTTAATACAACCTGGGTATCACCTCACGCATTTCTCGGGAGGCCAACAGAGTAGGTCTCATGTAATCACACTTCCGGTTCCTTCTTGCATTTGGTCTTGGTTCCAATAATAATTGGCTTTTTTTGGGGGAAAGGAAATGGCGCAGTATCTGTCTCATATATCGTTGGACACCTGAACCGCACCGTAAGGGAAGGGATGAAGGAGGGAGTGAAAGAAGAAAGAGAAATAGGTGCCGTAGTGGAAGGCTCCGGCATAATTGCAACCACCTGGGGATCTTTAACGTGCACTGACATCGCACAGCACACGGGCGCCTTAGCGTTTTTCCTCCATAAAAACGCAGCCGCCGCGGTCGGGTTCGAACCCGGGAACTCCGGATCAGTAGTTTCATTTCCAGTGCGAGTAAGTGACAGACAAAATATTTGTAGAGCATTTTTATTGTGCGCTTCACGGTTTTGGATAAGCAGTTTATGCCGTTCAAGATGCTCACTCAATGTAGTTTACAAAAATTTGGACTTCATGATGATGATTATTTTTTATGGCGCAAGGGCAGCATTGGCCACAGAGCGCCATGGCACAAGGCTGTTTTCATCGCACAAGGTGTGTTCAAGGACCCATTTTCCAAGCATTTCACTCTTAAGAAGCCGAGCACCAGGTGGCACCAGACAGCAGGCAGCCGAACATCATCATCATCATCAATTTGGAATTGAGATATTCCTTTGTTCTGCGAGAGAACTCTACGGTCGAGTTATCACCGCTGGTGGCTTTGACATCACGTAATAATTCAACCGCGCGAGAGAAGCCTCCTATTGTCACTTGACACTGGCAGACAGGGCGCGTAATTCGAATCAAACGTTGGTTCTGAAAGTTGTGCAAGTTAGCTTTTCGGATTGATGTCTTAAGAAAAATGACGCGGTGTCTACGGCGGTGGCGAAAAGTTAGTTTATGTGTATCTCGTTGTAGCTTCTTTTGTTCTAGCAGTAGCGAAACTCATGTTCGGATTTTTGTCAGCAACTGCATTTTTGTAGCTTGATGGGTGCGAAATAAATATATCAACAGAAAAATGACGATCCAGCACCGTGAAATAGGCATGCATGTACTAATTTGACCACTCCAATTCCAAATTTCATATTACGGCTGTTAGCCCGAGACCAACCCACTTACTATTTTTCGCCGATTCTTTGCTCCTCTGAGGAAAGATTGGAGTACTATGTCTGCTTAGTTCTTCGACTGCATGAAGAGAGCTAAGGTTACTTCTGATATACTGCAGCCTGACTAGAGTTAATTTTTAATTTATTGGTGGTAGTTACGGCTGAGGGTTAGTTGGCTTCGGAACATTATCAACACATTTCAGCTGCAATGCTGACATAGGTTTTCAACTTGCGCACAACAGCGATGCCAGGCTATTTCTGAAATTCATCTGATGTGAAGTCATCTCAAATTGAGGACCGAGCTGTTTGCCAGATGCCTACCCTCATACAGCCATTTCTTGGGGCGGAAAAATAGCTAAGAACAGCCTTGCCTGAGGATACCATTTCATCGCGAACAAAGAGCGAGCAGAGCAAAGCTCGACAAGCTAATCTACCTTAAAGAAGAAAAAGGTTTATTTATGCCTATAGTGGCCTTCAGAGTTCAAATTTGTTTCTTGTTTAAGACAAACTACGCGGAGCCCTAAATAGAAGTCAATTGTTAACGACAGACTACGCGAAACCGTAAATGGCAGTCAATGTCGTGCCTTTTTCAGTTTCTATGCGTTTGATCGTTGCAATCTATGGCGTTCTTTCAATTTCGTATCTATGAATTCCTGAACTATTTAAACAAGTGAACGAATGTAGATTATCCTGGCTCACGTAAGAGAATCTCGATGATTCCTTGTTCACGTCTGGTCACATTTTGAAGGAGCGTTCATTTCATTTTATGTGCCGACGACACATCCAATGACGTCCCTGATGCTGCCACAGGGAAGGAAACGTTCCTTAATATTATCACTGAGGGCTGCAGTTCTTGCCTACAACTTATTAAATTTCAGATGAAGACGAAGAGAACACGCGCCTTTACACCTTAACCAAGGCTTCTTGAAAAAATCAATGGATTGCAGTCGCGGCAAATGGTGGAATAACCTGAAAAACTTATTGTATGATCAGTATTTAGCATCAGGAACTGCGAACGAATGAACTTTCAATGGCTGCTCTTACCACATCGCCAAATTAGCTTAATCTTAGCTGATAGATTGTTCACTGCTGATAGAAATTGGATACCTTTAAACATGTAACTTATGAGACTTTTACTTTTATTAAAACGTATAGGCTGATCCTTGTGAACACTTGCATTTCAGCCACTCAACACGATTGAAACAGAGAAGAAAATTAAACGTTTCTTTTTTTCTCAATTACAGCCTGTAGACACCAAGGATGTCATTTGGGTTTTTAACGCGACAGAACCAAGAGGCACACGATGCAGAGCGGATTTGTACTATGATACAGCCGCAACCTGCCCTCTGTTTTACAGATATATCGGTGATAGCCCACTAAGGTTCTCAATCGAAGCTTCTGCATTAAACTCCGCATAAGCGCTAAATCTGTTTGCTTTTGTAGCAGGTGGAGATTACTCCTGCTAGGAAACTTCACCCACAGCATCCTGCTAGGAAACTTCACCCACAGCAGTGCAAAGAACACTGGGCCTTACGATGATATGCACGTAAACTTCGGGGGTGAGTTGTGATATTTGTTTCTATCTTGTTCCCTTTTTTGCAAACCATCAACGTTTTTAGTATCGTCTATGGTGACAAGACAATTAAAATTTGTCTAACTGTTTATATATTACAGAAAATATTCTGGTAACGAAACAAAAAAAAAATATGTGGGTTTACTGCAGTAAAACTCCGTCGAAAGTATACGGCTAAAAGGGGTTCGCTTGTGAGGCCTGCCACATGGCTTGTTATGCATCGTCAGTGACCGTAACCTCTCGAAATAGAAATATCATCGCGTCCTGCAATCTTCCCAAGCTTTGGACTGCTAGATATGCTAGGGTGCTAAGGTGCCATAAAACGTTGTGAAAAAAATAGACAAATCTTCAGTGCCTCAAATGATCGCATGGTCGCAGACGTTTTGCAGACCGGAACAATAAGACTGCTTTAATTTTTTGTAACACACATAAGAAAAAAAAGGGAAATAAAGAAAGCAATACAGGGACGTTAGTCAGAAAGCTGTCCTAGCTGGCCCTTGCGCATAGAGGAAGGGAAGAAGAGACGTAAATGGGAACGCAAACGCTAAAATGGTGAGCCAAGACGTCATCAATCGTTTGCCATTGCTAAAGCCAAAGCCTGTAGCCTTGGATGCTTGCTCTCCACAGAAAAAGAGACCATGAAGAGAGCTTCGGGCTGTGGTTTTTGTACTTTTTATTGAGTATCTTTACCCGTAGAGGTCAAGGAAATGAATCAGATTCCGCCCTGCGGTGTAGAAGTGTAGAGGATGTAGAATATTTAGATTCAGACGTCGTATCCAACTTTATTTTTCTATTCCTCGTAAATGAAGGACATATCTTTGAACAGTGCCTCAAAACCGATGCATAAGAATTTACGCGATACCAAGGACATTTGAAAGCAGTCTGTGATTTTCATTGCCTCTGTGCAGCCGGTGGTCGAAAAGTTTGATTGGCGGTCGCTTTGAGTATCAGCGAATTTATTCAAACATTGTTAACTATCTTCAATAAAAATAGAATCTTTGTGCGTAAAGTTTCGAGATTGAGACAATTTAAAAAAATGTGCTTAACATTGAAATCATTTGTGCAGCACCCCTCTGAAATAGTCTCTATTGCAGTCTATATACAGCTTCCAATGCTTCTCGAGGTCTTGGAAACAGTTGGAAAACGCTTCTTTTGGTAAGGCTGTAAGCTCCTTTTTCATGGCGTCTTGAATGGCTTCAACGCTCTCTATCCATCGAACTGTTAGGGCTTTCTTCACACGAGGAAACAGGAAAAAATCTCATGCGAAAAGGTTAGGTGAGTATGGCGGATGGGGAAGTACAGTAATGCTGGGCTTGGCAAGAAATTTTGTCAGGCTGAGAGCAGTGTGCGGCTTTGCGTTATCGTGGAGAAGGCTCCATTGTCCAGATGCCCATAAGCCAGAGCGACGGCGTCGCAGTGCATCACGCATGTATTGGAGCACGTGGATATAAAACTCCTGATTCATCGTCCGCCCTTGTGGGACGAACTCCTGGTGTATGACACCTCTGGCATCGAAAAAAACTATCAGCACTGTCATTGTTTTCGTCTGCTGTCGCTGCACCTTTCTAGACGCGGACAGATTGTAGACCGCCATTAAGCGCTCTGACTACTTTTTGAGGATCGTATTGAAAACACCATGTTCCGTCTTCAGTAATGATGCTGTCGACGAATGTAGCATTCTTCTCTGCCTCCGAGAGCGAATCAGCGCTCACTGATGCCCCCGTGTCTTTCTGGTCCTTTGTGATGGAGTGCGGCACAAGTCTGGCATTCAGCTTTTGTTTCCGCAGGTTCTTACGCAAACTTTTGTGGCATGTTGTCTTACTAATGTCGAGAGCATCTGATGGCATGCGAACTCTAATGGTGCGGCCTTGCTGTACGATTTTCCTGATCCGAGCCACGTTGTTTTCATTCAAGGGCGCCCCTGCCTTGTGTCGTCTTCTACTGACGTTCTCCCCTAAACGAACCTCTTGTGCCACTCGAAAACTCGCGCCCGCGATAATGTCTCGTTGCCGTAAGCGTCATGCAGGAGCGCATACGTGGCTGTCTTTCCAAGTTTCACAGAGAATTTTATGTTTACTCGCTGTTCGAGGTGGACGTCCATCGCTCCACATTCACTCACAGTAGAAGGCGCAGACGACTAGTGACAACGTATTTTTCTACATGTAGTGCCATCTAGCGGCTGCCATAGCAATTAACCTAAATAACTCGGGTTAGCCCCAAGAGATTTCGCTACACATACGCTCTATCGTTTGCTTTGGGGAATCAAATCTAGAGAAGAAAATAAATCAGTCTCAAAACTTTACGGGCAAAGGTTGCATACTATCCTGTGATTAAAACTGTCTCAAAATGCTCTAAAGACCAAATTATTTCGTTAACTTTTGTCTTTCAACTCCATTTCATCTTTTCCGGCTCTGAACAGCAGGCACCGAACTGGAATATTCGTATTCTGTTGTTCACTGGTCTGCTTTATGTTTTTTTTTCTTTCTTTAAGACATCACAATGCCTTCGCGCGTCGCCTTTAGGGGCTGACTGGGCAATATGAATTTCAAAATGGGTGCAAAGAGTTAGCCTTTTATTCAGGTTTAAAACAAGTAACGTAAAAGATTGAACATTTATTTTACTGGTTCATTTTGCTTTACTGTTTCTTATACGCTCACTACAAGTTTAAGGCGAAGTCCTTGTGAAAGATAAACAAATCGGCACAAAAAAACATAAATCTCGTGCTTGTGCTCCCCAACTGCAGGAGGGGATGAATTTCTACTGAAGCCCAATATGAATGAAGGCAGACGATCACAGCTCTACTCAAAATCAAGAAGGAGACGTTTTCGAATGGGCCACGCAAAACAGAGGTCATATTGTGACGAAGAAGACGACGAACTGCGCAGTGGCGCGGGCAGGAGCGCTCGCGCTAGGCCGGCAGCCATTAAATCATCTCATCTCCATCGATCATCGTGTCTCTTTCTTCGGCTGGCCGCCACGTAACATTTGGTGTGAGGTGCTGGGGTCCCTTCATCGCCATCCTGGTCCCGGAGCTTCGGCGTCCTGTGCCTGCCGTGGTCGTCGGCCGTGTGTGCCTGGTCCGCACCGCCCGGCTGTGCCCAGCCCGCCAGACCTGAACCGACCTCGCCGCTTACCCCAACCCCGTCCACCGCCCCGACCACAAGACACGACGAACTGACCACGTTGCCGCGACCGGAATGACCCGACCGACCCGATACTCTGCCCAGACGTGAGGACACCGCCCCCCCCTGCCTCTGCCGTTCGGTGCGTCCAGGGACCTCGGCCGTCGGCTCCTGGCAACCTGCGGCCCGGATGCTTCGTGGACCGGGACTCATTCGCCGATCGTCTCATTCACCGTGGCGGCAAGCCCTTCACCTCCTTCTTCTGTATCCAACCATTTTACAAGCCCATCGTCATCTGCAGCATTTCATCTTCAGTGCCGATCTTCTCGTTCGCGATCGGGACGATCGCTCGGTGGCCCCGAGTAGTGTGACGAAGAAGACGACGAACTGCGCAGTGGCGCGGGCAGGAGCGCTCGCGCTAGGCCGGCAGCCATTAAATCATCTCATCTCCATCGATCATCGTGTCTCTTCGGCTGGCCGCCACGTAACAATATGTTACAAATTAGACTTGTATACAGATAGAGCTATCTGAACAGCTCTAGGTATATCTGGGATGTATCTTTTTGTTGTTGCTGTGTTAATGTATGTATCTCTGCGATTTTTCTTTTTATTGTTGTTGCTGCTGTTGGTGTTATGTGATCATACAAGGGAGTGGGTTGAGAACACGAACATGTTTATTAAGGAATCTGTACGGACAGCGGCAGTGGTGTGTGAGTGTTATGAAAAGCAATTTGGTGTGCTATGTTAGTGGCGTGCTCATGGTGTGTGCTGGTCATCTGCGGTGTGGTGTGTGCTGGGTCCAGAATCGCCACAGAAGACAGTCGTTTTGCTTTATGGCTTGGAGACGAGGGTGACGTGAGTAGTTTTTCATGGGAAAACTGTTGAGAGAGGGGGCCCTTGTCACATATATTAAGGAGCCTAAATTAAATTTTAAAGGGAAAAGGTGTGAAGAAGACGACCCGAATTAACCGAAGAATAAAGAAGAGGAAGAAGAAGCATTCGTTGAGGTGCAGAGAGATGATTGGTGGAGAAACATTCGGTGAGGTGGAGAGAGATGATTGGTGGAGAAGAGAAGAAGACGACGACAAGGCTTCCGTGGACTAACACCGAGGCTATAAAAGGGCGAGTGAGAGCGAGGCACTAGGGGGAACAGCAGAGAAGCGGAGGCTCCGGTGGGTCAGGGACACGTCGGCTGGAAAGAGCGACGCCGGCTACTGCTCCATGAGCTCGCGTTCTACGACATCGCATCGTGGACTTCCTCCCGTTCTTGAGCCCGTTCCGCGGAGTCAACAGAGGACGCTACCACCTGCTACGGCCAGGCGTGTCTCCAGCGCTGTTGCCACCGATCCGGGTGGTGCTCCCAACGCCAACAATACCGGCATCACCTCCACGGGCGCTTGGACCGGGAGCTTGTACGACACAGCCAGCGACGCCGCCAGCGACGGCAGCCCAAGCACATCGAGCGCTGCCAGCAACGCCAGCCCAAGCACGCCGAACGCCGCCTCGACGCCGGCTACGGGATCCATACAACGCCGCAGCCGCACCGAACCAACCGTGAGCACGAACGCCGACCACGAATAGTAGAACGCTAGTAGTAGACGCTGGTAGTAGTGTGCCCGGGTCGTGTGTATTTATGGCCTTTGTGTGTTGTGTTAGTTTTGCTAGTTTTGTGTTCTAGTGTGTGTGCCACGTAGGGTGTATTAAATGTGCGTTTCTGTGGGTACACCCGTCGCCTGGTCCATTCTTTCGGTCCGATTGTTCTCCGGAGAGATCCATGACACTCGGCTACTGATCCGGTGTTCCCGGGTTCGAACCCGACCACGACGGCTGCATTTTTACGGAGGAAAAACGCTAAGCGCCCGTGTGCTGTGCGATGTCAGTGCACGTTAAAGATCCCCAGGAGGTAGAAATTACTCCGGAGCTCTCCACTACAGCACCTATTTATTCCTTTCTTCTTTCACTCTCTACTTTATCCCTTCCATAACGGCGTAGTTCAGGTGTCCGCCGATATATGAGTCAGATACTGCGCCATTTCCTTTCCCCTGAAACAAGTTTTTATTGTTATTAAAATACAATACGCCACCTCGCATGCGAGGAACTGTGCACGCCCCCTGTGCACGTGCAGTGCAGCCGTCTTTAGGACGAGGCATGATGAAGGGGTACTTTATTACGAAAGTTATTGTGAACACGGCAAAAAAGGAACAAAAAAACGAATCCTTAATATAAGGATATGGAAAGTAATCATGCTCGTTCGTTAGCGAACTGGTTCACGCAATTATACGTCACGAAGACCAGTGCCACGATTCTCTTTTTTATGCGGCAGTTACAATTTGGACTTTATGGTGCGGGAAATGTGCGCGGACGGACTTGCCGACCTTTTTGTGCCCAGTGTTCACAGAAAGCGTCACGTAGGTGGTCTTGTCTACGTTCGACCAACAGCTACTTTCTAGACTGGCCTGTCGCTTACGAGAAATTACAAAAACTCCTCCCTGGCTCAAAAAGAAATCCTCCCTGGCTCAGTGTTGACTGCATGCATGTTTGTCTTCGCAAAGCACTTTTTATCTACGTCGCCACTCGCTCTTTGTTCATGCTGCCGCCACCATTGCCATGCGCGCAAGCATCACTCAGATCAAATGCGGAACAAATTGACTTTGCCACTTGATGTTTGGGAGTGTGAAGTCTTGGAAACAGCTCTGCACGCCTGCAATCCTTCTCGTCAGGTGACTTTTTTTGTCCTCTTCGTTTTTTTCGCTTGATATTCGGGAGCTGATTCAAGATATTTGTTAACTAGTGACGACACTGACGGGGTCACACACGCCGTCCGTGCGACGTGTCAGGGAACGAAGTTGAAATGGGTAGCGGTGTAAAAAAAAAGGAGGGCGAACTCTGCGACGTAGAATATGATATACAGCCGTTAGCAGGCTGATCTGAAAATTAAGTGTGTGCGGATTTTCCTGCGCAGCTCCGTTGAGGTTCAGATCAGGTTGCCGATTTAGTGCAACAGAAATGAGAGTAGGCGATTCAGTCCTTGAAGTTGCGCTAAATCAGCAAAATCAAAGTTGAAAAACTAACCCAATATCCTATACTGTTGAAATAAGCATAGGACAATGTAGAGTGATTGAAAGCATGCTGTTTTGTTTGGCTAGAGATAAAAGATCTGCACGTGATATAAGCAGCACAACCGTCGTCTATCCCTGTTGCATCCGGCGCTCATAAGCGCTTTCCTCCTCCTCCAAAGATAGTGAATACCCTTATATTTACCCGTAAAAAGGCTTACGTCGTTCTTTTATGCTTTCATTTTGGATTACAAAATGTTTTCTTTTCTCCTCTTTTCACTGTTGTGATCTTTCTATTCTTTTTCAGGACGAGAATATGTGACCTACCATCTTCGGCTTAAGAAGTCAGCTTTGCGCCAAGGTCGTGATAACGGCTGCAGAAATGCTTACAAGCGTATCACATCCAAAGCAAAGTTGAAGGGATCTCTCACTCATCTAACCGTGACATCTTACTCAAGGACTCCAGCCCAAATTTTCGCGCAGAAACAACGCGATTTTAAGGCGCAGAAATCGCTCTTTTTACAGGCGTAGAAGAACTGGTTGGCTAGTCTCCAAATTAGCGCAGTGAAATCAGTGGCTAAAGGCGCCAAAAAATGTGACAAAACTGGTTAAACATTTAAGAAGAACTTCGAGGAATTATAAAAAAGGTATGCAGAGAAGAAGGGGAGTGTAGTATAGCTAAGAAGTGTCAGATGTACGCCAGTTAAAGTAGCCCAGCTTTCGTGGTAAAAAATATTTAACAAGAAATATGCCATAGTCTTTACGCGACGGCTCCGCTGCTACTTTGTCTCTCGCCATTTGGTGCGCATTGTAAAGGCATATCATAGTGCAAACATTTTTTTTATTTTGTTACTGTTATTCTCCTCCTTGCTGTCCAATGATTTTCTTGAGGCTGTATTTGAATGTTCTAGGACATTTAAATTGCTTAATAAATGCGGTTATTGGGATACTGATGATTAAATGAGCAATCTAAGAAATTGATGATTACCGCTTACGTATCAAACAGGATTTTATGCTCTCGATATTTCATGGCTCCAAAGATCTTTCCAGCGGGTGAGGGGAATGTTGAGATGTCCGTTCTGAGGGCTGTTGCAAACCGGTGTCGTTACTACTTCCATTGCGCTAACGACGGGAGAACACAACCGCCCGGCTAGCAATGTGTCGCTGCTTTTGAAGCCCTCAATGGAAAGGTCTCTAGAGAAAACGCCTTCTTTTACTTTCTACTGAGCATGTCACTTGGTATTGTTGGCTAATGTGTTATGTTTTGGGATAGGAGCCTATGAGATTATCACGTAATGCGAACGTCGGCTGATAAGAATAGCCATTTATGACATTTTAACACTTAGGATAAGCACATTGTAAAAATGATGGACTACATTCACGTTGCGCTCACTTTTAAGTGTGCAGCGATTTCAGAATGAGCTCAGTATGCCCATTTCTATGCTTGATTTTGGAAATTGCTCACACAAAGAAATCTCATTTGTCTGCTAAAAGGTCTAAATGATACCGCACTGGTGTTTATTTTATTTACAGCTTACAATACCGATTGTCGATAGGTCGATGTTCATCCGCGGCGCTGGTGCCTGTCTGATGATTATGAAGGCGCAAATAGGAATATCACCGCAGTGTTGTTTATAAAAATTAACCTACGAAACATTATTGACATGACATTGAGTTTTTCTGCTTGGCGAAGTTGGTTGTGTTGCTCTGTCCAGAATGAGCATCGGGTGCAACGATGAAGAGAGGCCAATCCACATGTTGTCACGTGTCAGCCTAGAACTGAGCATCCAGCGAAGAGACACAAACATGCACTCCACTCCACCGAGGTCTGGAATGATTCCGGCAGCCTCAACTTTCTCCAACAGTGGCAAGAGCGTAAAACTTCATAAGAAAACTACATGTGGTAATATTTTCGGCCGGCAGTTCACAATCTTAGAGCGTTGGCCGTATCAGCAATTCGCCAGCCTATGTTAAGAGCAAGCGCCTTGAGCAGAAAGAGCGTGATCGTCTTGCCACCTTGTACACACAACTTGCAGAGCCCGTGGCTGACGCCTGACGCTAACCTCGACGTCATCACAAGGAACGCGGCGCTCAAAAAAGAGGAGTCCACCCGTCTTGAGACGCCACACAAGAAAACGAAGAAATTAGTGGATGGCGCGGAAGCTGCGCACCACCATGGTAGGAGGCACCGCTGCTACGCTGAGGTCGCCCGCAGCGACATGGCCTATCAGTCCCGTTGCGGGTGGGCAGTAAATCCACCCAAAAAGCTGACTGTGAGGCTCTGAACGCCGCACGTATGCGGGACACCAAATCAACAAACGCGCCGAGGGGTCGAGTATGGGACGAACGCGCATGGAGCGCGGTGATAAAACTCAGCGCTTGACGAGATACTTAAGGTATGAGGCCACTTTTCAGAAAAAAGTTTCAGTTGCGGATAAAAAAGAATGTTAGTTTACGGTCTTAAGGAGGAGGTTGTCTTGGCTTAATTTAAATGTTAAAAACATTAAAACAAAAATTTATTGCAGTATTTTTCTTTCATATAAATACACGTCTGACACCCGCAGGCGTAAATTTAATTAAGTTCATTGCAAGTCGAATTGCTTTTGCCGTTATTCACATGAATGCAGGAGCAGTTCAATGAACCCCAATATTTATGATTTCATCAATTATCATTGTGCAATACTGCTTTGAACTGGAAATGAATATTGTCTTTTTCGGAAAAGAAACGGCGCAGTATCTGTCTCACATCTCGGCGGACACCTGAAGCGCGCAGTAAAGGAAGGGATAAAGGTGGTACTATAAGAGAGTAAAGGAAGAAAGAAGGGCCGTGCTGGAGGGCTCCGGGAAAATTTCGACCACCTAGGGATCTCTAACGTGCACTGACATCGCACAGCACGCGGACGCCTTAGCGTTTCGCCTCTATCGAAACGCGGCCGCCGCTGTCGGGTTCGAACTCGGGTACCGGGTTCAGGAACGTGGAGGCTGACGAAAAGGGTTCAGCTTAAGTTCAGGACAACGGAGCAAACCATGGAAAGAAAAAAGAAAAATGATAGGTGTAACGCTAAGAAACCGGAAACGGGCAGAGTGGGTGAGGAAACAAACGCGGGTTAATGACACCTAGTCGAAATCAAGAGGAAGAAATGGGCTTGGGCAGGGCATGTGATGCGAAGGCAAGTCAACCGCTGGCTCTTAAAGGTAATGGAGTGGATTCCAAGAGAAGGCAAGCGTAGCAGGAGGCGGCAGAAGGTTAGATGGGTGCATGAGATTAAGAAGATCGCAGGCATAGGGTGGGCGCAGCTGGCAAAGGAGCGGGTTTATTGAAAAAACAAGGGAGAGGCCTTTGCCCTGCAGTGCGCGTAGTCAGGCTGACGATGATGAAAATGATGATGACTCCGGATAAGTAGGCAGGCACTCTAACCACTGAGCCACATCAGCGGGTGTGCTTTGGACAAAGGAATGATTTTCGTGTAAGCATGTTTTGAGAAAAAATGTACCCGTAAGAAAACAAATTCTACGATTTTATTTACTAGGGTGCATTGCACAATCATTGAAAAATGTTTCAATAAAAACTTTGCTCATGATCAATGATTGAATAAGGCCATTATTACAAGGGGAAAGTGGCTGTGATCTGCTATGCGGTAATTAGGTTTGGTTTATAGGGTTTATCGTCCCAATGCGACTCAGGCTATGATGGACGCCGTAGTAAAGGGCTCCGGAAATTTCGACCACCTGGGGTTCTTTAACGGGCACTGACATCGCACAGTACACGGGCCTCTAGAATTTCGCCTCCATCGAAATTCGACCGCCGCGGCCGGGATTGAACCCGCGACTTTCGGGCCAGCAGCCGAGCGCCGCAACTGCTCAGGCACCGCGGTGGCGCTATGCGGTAATTAGTAGGGACGGTGGTTTTGGAGCAGAAGTAAATTCTAGTCAGTCCTTTTCATAGACTTCAAAGCTGCGCGTCGCAAGTTAGTCGACCACTTTTGCATTACTCCAGACAGGCCGCTCTCACTACCGTATCTCACTATGACATGTACGTTGTGCTGGGGTGCTTTACCGCATCTGGTGCACTAGGGTGGCCATGTCGTCATGTAGTAAGTTCTCATTTATGTCTCCCACGCAAGAAAAAATGGCAAACAAGTGAGTTTTGAGAAAAACCTGAAAGTAGATTTGGAATACCTATATGTAGATTCCAGAAACCAATGTCTAGAACAGGAAAATCCTATAGATTTTTAGCCCAGCCCCTTCTTACTCTTTCTCTTCCTTGATTTCGCTTGTGTGGCAGCTGGCATTTTTTTCTGTGTGTTTTTTGATGCATGAGTACTCCGAAAAGAATAAATCTAGATACGTGGGTGGGGACCTGTCAGGCAGGCTTTTCGTGCGTGCAGATTTGTTTTGGTCCCAATATGCTCCTGAACGTCTATCTTGTCTCGGATACCATTGTTTAAATGTTGCATACCAGCGTGCAAACGCGACATGAGTGTTCGTACCCTGACAAATATAGAATATGTCAACTGAATGCAGAACAAATGAAATCGCGAATAAAGCGAAAACTGTGATTTTATTTACCTGGAAAACATTTAGTTCGGCTTTCGAGAGCATTACAGGGGGTTAGAACTTAGCCTGCGTGCTTTTAGCGATGTTAATTAGAAACATAATTTCTGATACAGGTATTAAGTTAGAAATATTGATGAAACAAGGCGAAAAAGTTTTGTAAATTACTGTGCTTTAAAAGTTGCCTTTCATCTGGAGTCAATTGCAAAACTTCCAAGTCCACACATCTCTAAATGCAACCCTATAAAAGGAAAAAGAGAATCGCCATAAACTAGCGCGTTGCGGCTGCATTTAGAGGAAATGCAACAGTTTAAAAGCCGAATGGGATTCAGCTAGCAGTGATCACTCGCTCTTCCATGCATTTAACCGCCAATAAAGTTTGATATATTTTAAACCGAGTTGCTGTTTGCCGTTGTTGCAAAAAATCATGTTGAATAATACATTTATAAGTTTTCTCTACTCTTCCACGATAATCCACGCTACGCCTCGATCACCTTACAGAATGAAATGAAATCTGGAATCGCAGACTACATAGGTTTTTTTTCCCGCACAACGTCTTCGGTACTGCTGCAGTAGAGTTAACCGTTGTGTACACCAATATGTGCTTTCAGCCTCAAATATTTGTGGACATTTGGCCCACCTCACCAGTAATTTGCTCAGCTGCAGCATTTACCTTCTGCAGCCCCAACAAATGTCAGTGTGGGCATGCACCTCTGTCCACCTCTTCAAAGGTCTTCAGATGGGAACGGCTGGATTATCGTTGACATCGAGCATCTGATACAATGAGCGAAAAGTGCACAGTTAGCGGCTGCTACTGCACTTGGTGTTGCTTTCTTTATTCATGATATCATTCTTCATTATGGTGCCCAATAAGTAAAATTGTAACCGCGCTCTGCTGACACGTCTGTCGTACAATGCATCATATTATCAATCCCATACTTTCTCCTCTACGATCAAGAATATTCCAATAAATAGTACTATTGGAACACATTACCCTGCTTATTTCGAATGTAGCACAAGTTGCAAAACTCGCTGCTTGTGCCAAAAGATGCCTCCAGTTTTCCCGTTCCTTCATATCGTACGACCAGTGCAGTCAGAAAAGGGGCCACATCACTGCTGCATCGCTTCCACATGATCATCCCGAATCTCTAGTATGATTATGGTTAATGTCCTGATGCTCCGGACTGTCCACCATAGGTCCGATTATGTGCCAGGGTCCCTTATTCAAAAATAGTGGGTATTCACTTCATCGGGTCCCTTAGGCGTCTGCTGATGAACGTCGCTGTGGCTTTCAAATTATCCGTGCCGGCATTCAGATTTTGAAGATGTAATGAAAACGCGCAACGAACAAGGACAAAAGTAGAACACACACGAGAGGACCAGAGCCTACCGTTCTACTTTTGTCCTCGTTCGTGGGGCTGTTTTCATTACATCTTCAAGCATAAACCAACTAGCCAAAGCAAAAGTTTTATTTGAGGCACAACTCCTGTGGTGAGCATGGCTCGTCTCACTTCCCGACAGGCCGCCTGGATGGCCCCTTGTCGTCTTGGGGAAGCTATAACTACTGTCATCGCGGCAAGCACCAGCGATCATCACCTAATATAGAAGATGAGAACATGCCTCTCCTAAGAACGCTTGACTGCAGCAGCAGCAATATTTAGATAATATTTTCGCATATCACCCCGTCTTAATTTTCTCTTAGAGTTCATACGGGGAGATAGAGATATACTAACCTATCTCTGGAACTACCCGCGGTCCAGCTGCCATCACATTAATCTTGTTCGTTCCTCAGCTGGTAGAATCTCCTATTAGCGCTAATCTCAATAACCTAAAACAACGCCGCCATACAAGATTGTCGGGCAAAATAAAGTGCAATTGCAAAGTTCGTCAGACAACAGACTGGTTCAGAAAAGCAGGTAGAGCTTCTGGTTTCTTCATAAAGCTAGAAATGAAGCGTCGTTATGGTATTAGGTGCGTTTTCAAGCAAAAATTGGCGGTGGTTTAGCTCTGGTTAAACCTGGAGTGACGCAATAGCTATAGCTGTCTGAGTGGAACTTTCTCAGTTGAACTGCTAAGTCATTTTTCGCCGCTCCGTTTCAGTGGGCGTTCCTTCTTCATCTTCCTCCCACTTGACACAGCGCATGCGCACAGCTGTGGCAGCTTGGTTTCGCCAGTGCGCCGCGAAGCCAGCAACAGTAGCTGCTCCGCACCACGTGGCTGGTCACGTGACCGACCCGGCGACGAACCACGTGATCAGCCACGGCGCCGTGCCGCCGGCAGCTGCTCCGCACCATGTCACCAACCGACAGCGTGGCGGCGCCGTCACAGCCACCGCCACGGAGCCGCCACGCTGAAAACTCGAAATGCTACCGTATGTAGCTATCACTACAAAACTGTACCGAAAGACTTTCTGATCGCGGAATAGCACCGGAAGTAGAGGATACCGTTTATTTTTATCGGTATAAAACCCAATGGTCTTTGCGCTTGCTGGTTTTATTTGGAATTTCATTGTGTTCTCTGAAATGATGCTATCACTACTTTGAGCTTTCTATTGTCTTTCGGCACGAGAAGATGTGACCCGCCATCTCCGACTTAAAAAATCAGTTTTACGCCAAAATCCCTACAGCGGCTGGTGGAAAGCGTATAAACGCATCACGAGGAAAGCAAAGTTGAAAATATTACCTACTTGCGCTTATAAATGCCATACCTTGCTCAAAGACTCAAGCCGGAATTTTATGAACAGACGTGGAAATAATGCCATTTTCAAACGTAGAAATCATCCTTTTATCAGATGTAGAAGACACGGTTGAGCAGTCTCCATATTATGTACAGGAAATCAGAGGTTGAAGAAGCGAAACAAAATGCCCCAAAACACGTGAGAAATTCGCAAACAACATCGAACGATACAATAACTAAGTAGCGAATAAATGTCCGCTGTGCGCAAGCTCGAATGAAGCAGAATTCTCGTGTACAGACAAATCCTAGTCTTTGGCGGACCACTTCAATTTTCTTTGTTTCATGACATATTTCATGAAACGTATCAACGAAGGGTGTTAGAAATGTATTGTATAATTTGGTTCTAGCCTCTTTCTGTTTTTCACAGTGATTGTTTTCTATTTGGGCTGTATTTGCATCAACTTGTGCATTCAAATTATTTATTAAACGCAGCCTGCAGATCACTATATACTGGAATACTGCAGGTCTCAAAGAAGTTGCTAATGACCTCGTTCTTTTTTCGTTTTTGTTTTTTTTTTGGGGGGGGAAAGGAAATCGCGCAGTATTTGTCTCATATTAAGGCAGACACCTGAACCGCGCCGTAAGGGAAATGATAAAGGAGGGAGTGAAAGAAGAAAGGAAGAAACAGGTGTCGTAGTCGAGGGCTCCGGAATACTTTCGACCACCTGGGGATCTTTGACGTGCACTGATATCCCAGGCTATATATTGAAACTTAACATCTTATTTCTTCAGTATGTCACGCCTTTGTAGATATAACTCTCTCTTGGAGCCTTTACTGAGCTCTTTATTTTGTTTTACTGTTCAAATATTGGATGCTTTAGGATAGAGCAAGGCATAAATACATATCAGATATTGCTCAGTGGAACAACTACCCATCCGGCATCCTTTACTAATTGGGCTACGCGCACTGTAATTCGTCTGCACTGATTGTAAACCGCGTTTCCGTGACGTGATTGTCCTACGAAAAAGTATGAAAAAAAAACAGCTCACGAAACCTTGCAGGTGTTTTTATTCTGAAATCCACGCAGATAATGTATGCGACACATCTGATGTACAGTACAATGCAGAGAGGAAGTTTCTTTCGTACCTGGTGTGATAACTTTCTGATTTTTTTAAATGGTTTAAAATTTGTTTCAGGAAAGGAAATGACGCAGTAACTGTCTCACATACCTCGGTGGACAACCTGAACCGTGCCGTAAGAGAAGGGATAAAAGAGAGAGTGAAAGAAGAAAAGAAGGAAGAGGTTGCGTATGGGAGGTCTCCGGAATAATTCTGACCACCTGGGGATCTTTGCTGTGCACTGACATTGCCCAACACAAGGACACATTTTGCATTTCGCCTCCATCGAAACGCGGCCGCCGTGGTCGGGTTTCAACCGGGTACTCCGACTCAGTAGACGAGTGCCTTAGCGACTGAGACACCGCGACGGGTTCCTGCTTGCCAGTTTACAAGATTCCTTGTAAGTTTTCGCATGCACAGGCTTGTAGATGGTGCTCAAGATTCTTAGTATATTTGCGCATGCACAGGCTAGTGCATATACAGTCAGGCCTCCATATAACGAAAGAATCTTTAACACAAAATAATGAACATAACGAAGGAATGACGGCTGCTTTGGAGCTTGGTCAGTGCGGACTATGAAGAAGCCACAGCCACAACGAAGTAACGAAGTAACGAGGTGGAAGAGGAAGACGACGCTGCTCGATCTGTTGTCACCTCAGCTCAGTACTTTTGCCTTGTTTTCTAGTTATTAACTAGGTTATTTCCATCCTTGGAAGACAGCCACGTCTTTAAGGTGGTACTGTCCCTACGGGAAGGGTACGGCAGCTCCGGCGCCGGTATCTTTAAAGGGACAGCGCCATCCGAAGGAGCCCAGTGGGGCGGAGGCGGCCATGGCATCGCATGGCGGGGATCTGCCAGTCATCAGGGACGTCCAGCAGTGCAGTGCGTCATCATCGCTCAGTGGAGACGACTCAACTATCGTCGCCTCTGACGAGGAAGTGGCTGACATGGCGGAAATGGACAACGATGGCTTCAAAGCGGTGAGTCATCGGAAGCACCGGACAGTCGGCATCCCAGTGATAGTTCAGCCAAAAGAGAAAGGTGTTGACTTCAGAGAGTGGAACCCTATCAGGCTGTTCGATGATATTAAAGCACTACTGGGATCTGCTCCGATTATCAGTCGCTTCACAACGCTGGGGGCTCTTCATCTAGATATCTCAACGGAAGAGCAAGTAGACATTCTTCTGCGGTGCTCTCAGATCGGTGGCATACGAGTTCAAGCCCGGTTGCCACACTCCTACATGACTAACACATGTGTTATAAGGGGAGTACCAGTGTGGTATTCGGAAAGTGCCCTTCTTGACTACTTGAAACCGCAAGTTCTGCACGTGCGACGGTTAATGCGCCGGGTGGAGGCTGGAGAACAACAATGGGCAGCGAAGCCTACAAACTCTATTGTGCTAACGTTTGCTCCCAACACCGAGCGCCCTGGAATAATTGACCTTGGTTTCATCAAACATGCAGTCCACGAGTTCGTTGAAACTCCTCCCCGGTGCTTCAGGTGCCACCGATTTGGACATGTAGCGAGAGTTTGCAACAAAGATCAACGTTGCAAGCGGTGGGGTGGTGGCCATGATTACAAAGAGTGCAAGGCAGATTTTGCTTGCGCTAATTGTGGAGGTGACCATCCAGCGAGTTTCAGTGGCTGCACATTCCGTGTAAGCGCCTTACACCGTCGCAAGTCCTTCATTAGTGGCCCCAAACCACAACCTACTGAGAAGCCGATACATGGAAGTGAAGAGTTCCCTGCGCTCGAGTCGGAAGCTCGCGACGTGGTAGCAAGCGACATCGCTGCACGACCTGATCCGAGCAAGTCGGCAACGGCCTCCGAGGGTGATCTGGCTGTTCGATCTGTTTCTGCAAAAAGTGTCCATGTTCCTCAGCGACCAGATCACAGCAAGACTCGACAACATGGAGGACATCCCCTTGCCTTAAAAGAGATGCAGACACCAGCTACCGTGGCCAAGAGTGGGTCCCAGTCCCCGTCTTTTGTCGAAGTGGTGCGCCAGTGCGTGCAGCAAAATAAGGAGCTCAAAAGCCGGAATCTCTCCGACCTTCTACGCGTTTTGTTTGATGTCCTGCGTTCATATAGCCAAGCGATGCAGCCTGGCACTTTGAAGAACTTTATACAGCTGGTGCTTTCCTTTGAGACCTCGATCACCGCCTTCGCAGCGAACTTCAACTCCTAGATGGCTAGTTTTCTTCAACCTGTTGCAACTAAAAACCGTAGAAAAGTGCCGTTTATCATGCAATGGAACTGCGCTGGGATTATAAGTCGATTAGCAGAAATAAAATTGTTCTTGAAAGAGACCTGTGTTCTAGTACTGGCCCTCTCGGAGGCTGGCTTGCCAAGCGGGAGGTCTTTGCCAGGATACGTCGCACACAAGAATTGCAGCATAAAGTCTTTTCCCGCAGGAAGTGCCGCCCTTTTCATACGAAGGGAGATTCCTCATGTGGCTTTGAACGTCACCGATCTTTGCACCGACAGTATTGAGGTAGTGGCTGTGAGGATTCGGCTCGCCTTCCGAACTCTGTCCATTGCATCAGTATACGTGTCCCCGCGGAAGAAGGTCGATATGGCTTTGTTCCTCCAGCAACTTTGTGACCGCTGCGCAGCACCCAGAATCATCAGCGTTGACTTCAACGCCCACCACCCTGCCTGGGGTGACAGGAACACAGATCCTCGCAGACGCCAACTTGTAGAAGTCATCGACAGTTTGGACCTGTGCGTGGCCAATGACGGAAGTCCCACTTTCTTTCGGCCTCCAACCTCACCCACATCTATAGACCTAACCTTACATTCACCTGACGTCCGTGTGCAGTGGTCAACTAGAGCTGACCGAATGGGAAGTGATCACTACCCGATATTTGTGTTTACTGCCGACTTCCATCTGCGTGGTCCTAAAATTTGCCATGTTGTTAATTGGGACAAATACAGGGAGCACTTAGCCTGTGTTTCCGGTGATGTGACAGACAAAATGATTTATGCTAAGATGGCTGCTACCACGGCGCTCAAGCTACCTGATCATTTTCCAACTCCGGATTTAAAACTCAGGAACCTCTGCACAGCCCGCAGAAGGGCGGAGCGACAACTGTTGCGGAAAAAGGACGACAGAGCCTTGAAAACAACTTTCAACAGGCTCAACTCTGCCATTAGACGTCATGCGGACAAGCTCTGTAGGTCGCAGTGGGCATCCTTTTGCGCTAGTTTGACTGTTTTCTCACCGATAACGAGAATTTGGCGTGTCGTTGGCAGTCTTGCTGGTGGCTCTCGTCCGAGTAAACCTTTCGAGGCGCTTGCATTGCGCACGCGGAAACATCTCGTGTGCTTGGCAGAGGAATTTGCGGATGCATTTGTAAATTCCAGACCAGGCATTCATCCCGGCACTCTACCTGCTACGTCTCCGTCTGTTATGGACGCCCCGTTCACACTTCGAGAACTACAGACAGCGCTCCGCAGCCTGCGGCGTCGCTGTGCACCAGGTCCTGACGGCATTACCAATAAAATGTTACAGAACCTGCCTCTGGAACACCGGAAGATGCTCCTAACCTATCTCAATCGAGTGTGGGAGTCTGGTGACGTTCGCTCTTCATGGAAGGTGGCTTGTGCAGTCCCACTGCTGAAGGCCAGTAAAGAGATGACAGACGCGGCCTCGTATCGTCCTGTATCGCTGAAGTCGTGTGTGGCTATGCTCATGGAGAAGATGGCAAGTAAGCGTTTGACTTGGTGGCTTGAGGATAGAAGGGCACTACCAACATGCATGACTGGATTCCGCACAGGTTTAAGCGCGCAAGGTAGCGTGCTGGGCTTGATAAGCCACATTGAACATCAGAGTGCTTTTGGACTTTCAACACTAGCTATTTTCCTAGACGTATCAAAGGCTTATGATAGCGTCCTCCAGAGCTCAATACTGAATAGTCTGCAGGTCATATGCGTACAGGGCTATCTTCTGTGATTCATTCACTCATTTCTCAGTGATCGTAAATTTCGAGTGCGGTTAGGCAGTACAATGAGCTCCGAAAGGGCGGTATCGCGAGGGGTACCTCAGGGTAGTGTCCTGTCCCCGACGCTCTTTATTGTTGTCATGGCTGCTCTTCCCGCAAAAGTGCGAAACCATTGTAGGCATGTCCATATGTCGATATATGCAGACGACATTTGTCTTTGGTTAACCGGATATCAACACAAACGCTTAGCTCTATTAGCGCGACAGGCCGTGCTTTCAGTTAAAAGTTATCTTCAAGGTGTTGGGTTGACTCTCTCGGTGGAAAAATCTGGCTTCGTCCTGTTTCCAGGTAGGGGACGACGGTATGCGCGGCTGAGCATAGACCTTGATCAGTCTTGCCTTCGTCAGGTTAGCCGCATACGTTTTTTGGGCGTCACTATTGACTCACGTCTACAGTGGCGACGAGCTGTGGACTCGATTGTGGCTTCACTATCTTCGCGTCTCAATGTGCTTCGTAGAGTTGCTAGTGAGCAATGGGGAAACCATCCTGCTTCAATGATCAGGCTTCACGATGCCCTGGTGACAAGTCGCATAATGTACCAGCTCCCTTTAATTTCCCCCTCGGTATTGCAGCTGGAACGCCTTGAGGTTTTGCGCAGAATGGGACTAAGGAGGTCTCTCGGCGTTCCGCAGGCTGCTCCAAACAATGCAGTACTGTATGAGTTTCAATCGAAACCTCTTCGGCTAGCCGCTTCACAAAGACTTTTGCTGCAAATTGGCCGCATCAGAGAGACTCTTGCCGGTAGAGTGCTTCTACAGCGCCTTCGAAAGAGATCTGAGTCCCGGGCGTACTTGGCTTTAAATACTCTTCGTTCTCTGGGTCTCGACATTCGAGATCGACCCAAGACGTTGAAGCCACCTTGGTCCTTTCCGAGCCTCGATTGTTCCTTGACAATTCCCCACGTTCGCGCTAAGTGGAATTCTCCTTTAGCGGCAATGCGTTCGCTCGTACTGGAACATCTTGAGACCGAATATGCCAGTCATCTTCAAATTTTTACAGACGGCTCTGTGGACAAGACACAGAGGATCTAGTGCAGCTGCTTTTCATATTCCGTCTTTGAAGTATGATTGGTCTGTTCGTTTTACTAAACTCGTGTCCTCCACAATGGCCGAAAGCGTTGCCATTGAGGCAGCTCTAAAGAAGCTACGGTGTTGTACGCCTCAACCTACTGTCATAATTACGGATTCAAAATCTGCCCTTCAAAGGTTAGAGTACGGTTTCCCCACTGATGTCTTTAGTCTTAGATACCTACGTTTGGTGCAGAATCTACATAGCAAAGACTTCTCTATACGTTTTAAATGGGTGCCCTCTCACATAGGTGTCTTAGGCAACGAGATAGCAGACAACCTCGCCCATACAGCTCTCTCCGGGATTCCAGTACATGGAGTCCCTCATGAAGTCAAGCAAATGTTCAGAGATGTGGTGTTGTGCCACTTCAGTTCTTTGTGGAGCTCTCCTCATCAGCCATGTGTGACCAAGGGTCTCAAAAGGCACCAAGCCACTTTGCTGCACCGCGTTCGCACGGATTCTGCTCGTACGCCGGCGTGGATGTATAAGACTGGCCTAGCGTTGTCACCATTGTGTTCAACGTGTGGTGTGTGTGGTGACATAGAACATTACCTCTTGTGCTGTACTTTGTACAACGCGGAACGGGCTATGTTATTCGGATCCCTCAAGAAGGCAGGAGTTCCTCACAGTTCTCTTCAGGACATTGTTTTCCCGCGCGGGAGCCAGTCGAGAAGGGATGCTTCTCGCCTTCTTCTACTTTACCTGCAGGACACGGATTTGGCCTCCACATGGTGACCTCAGGAGTGTCTATTTGGGTTTTTGCGGACAGTGTTTCTGTGATTTCTATTTAAGTGTCGCTACGGTGGAGCAATTGCCGGCAGCAAGTGCAAGGCTAATCCCACCGGTAGTTTACAACCACTCAACTCAACTCAACTCAACAACGAAGTAATTGCTGGGCCCCTTCAACTTCGTTATAATGAGGTTCAACTGTTTAAATACATCGTTCAATCATAAATAAATCAGTTGTCAGTAGCGTCCCTGTTCCTCTTTCCTTCGTCTTGTCGTATACGCTTGTTAAGAACAATGTGATAACATCACATGCAGTTACTTACTACTTGATGCATCAATCCGTAAGTGACGTCATAGAAACAAAAAGCGCGTATCGGTAGCGATCTCGTCAAACTGGAGGTGACATTATCGAGCTTAATGAAAGCGTCTGTGCCGACCACCTGTGATTTTTTTTTACTTCGATGCAATGGCTCCTGTATAACATGTATGGTCCATCCCCGTGCCCACGCTGTTATTGCACACCTATACAGAACCAAGTGTACTCAAAAAACGAGAGCACTGCGACCACGGAAATGGGAATTAAAACGTGAACACAAGATGCATTGCATTATTTAGGAACGGGATTTAGGTTAACCAACTTTATCCTGTAGGTTTATTAGCATGCTGGCCAAAAGTCAGATTTTAGATTGCAGCTGACCAGTTTAAATGGTTACACCGTGGTGAACACAGTATATATAAAGGGTAAACACCAAAGGGGATGATTTAGCCGCCCTAAATAAGTTCAAATTTATTTTTGCGACCAGAAGTTGCGAGGAATGCCCGAGAAAAGCTGCATAAAGAGCTCGAAGGATCACGTTTTTCTCTTTACAGAGCAGGATTGACGGTAACAAAAGTTTGGTTTACGGTTTATGGGGGTTTAACGTCCAAACGCGACTCAGGCTATGAGACACGCCGTAGTGAAGGGCTCCGGGAATTTCGACCACCTGGGGTTCTTTAACGTGCGCTGACATCGCACAGTACACGGGCCTCTAGAATTTCGCCTCCATCGAAATTCGACCGCCGCGGCCGGGATCGAACCCGCGTCTTTCGGGCCAGCAGCCGAGCGCCATAACCATCAGCCACCGTGGCGGCCATAGGTAACAAAAGTAGGCCGGTAGAGAGAAAAGAGAGAAGACATTGAAACGCCTGTGGTCTCTGAGCTCATTCCTCAGTACTGACATCTTGATGCCATAGTAAGTGGTGCCCGGCACAAATTTTCAGTTGTGTCTTCTGTAGCACACAGGATAACCCTGCTACAACCTCCACATCTGCTTCGCTGCCGAACATTAGCAATGCCACTCCGCCGGATGCTGTGGAATTAAAAGCAACTAATTTCATCAAGTTGAAGAACCGCTGAGGAGCAACTAATGCAGCAGTGCACTGAACATCCTGTCTAAAGTGGGGCTGCAGTTATCCATGGATGTTTATATCTGCCATCCCAGACGTCTCCAGCGTCCTTAAGCTTTGTATGTGCATGCGCTCTAAGTAGCAAAAATAGGGGCAATCGAATGTATTTATTCGCTGCATATTCCTTTCCCTTTCGATTTAAATAACAAGGATTACAGGTGTAGTAGCTTCTGCAACATGAAAAAGAAGTGCGGTAAACCAGACCTTTAGGGAGGCCTGAATAATCTGAAGGCGTCGGAGATAAAAATTCCTAATTTCATGAAAGGTGTATTATGGGCCAAGCTACGTACCTTAGGAATACCAATTTTACACTCATACTGTAAAAAATGATGTAAGAACCAAGATGAAAAAAGAGATCTAATAGACGGGAGCAACTGCATATTTCAGAAAGGAGCGGGTTACCTGAACACCGAGTTAGCAGAATATAATGGAGTGACACAGTAAATGCTAGAACATCACAAAGCGACTAGGTGTCAGTAAGTATTTCCAATTTCATGTGAGTGTGCGTGTGACTGCACGTACGCGACCGTTTATTTTAGAGCAATTCTCTACGTGAAAGCCGTTCATTACACCTCTCCTACCTTTATAACGTCAGATTTATCCTTTTCGACGGCTGCTTTACTTCTTTCGCCTGAAGAAAACTTTTTGGAAAAAAAAGACGTATATTTACCTCGGGGAAATATCGTTTTGCCCAACTTTATATTTGCAAAAAAAAAAAAACGTCGCCAGAAGTATGACTACTAACCACCACCAAAGTAAACACCAGGACGACCGCAAGGAAGCCCATCAAAGATATCTAGTGTTGGAGTAAAAGACTTGCTGAACATAAATTGCTTTCTTCCTGAAGCAATAGAGGTCCACTTTTTGATTACAAAGAGGCTACCTCGACCAGAAACGGAGACATAAGGTAGAGATGGTGAAAACGATAAGCAGAAGTTTGACTGCCACCTGCCTCTTCCGAAAGCAAACTGATAAAACATCACGGAAGACTCTCTCACACGGATCGCTAAGGCTAGGCTACACCTTCAAAATCCCAGACGACAATCAGGGTTCATTTCTATTATTGTCGACAGGAGTTCAATTCAAGCTCCATTGAAATGTATTGAGGTGATAAGCGCAATTTTTGTCCTGAATAAATGCAAATTTTGCGCCTTATAGTAACCATAGGCCTAATTGCACAAACCGCAGATTTCTGCTAAAAACTATAACTGGATCGAATTGTCATTATTGTCTTTTAAGAGACAGGGCAAGAGCCATCTTTTTAACTGAAGCCCACCGGGCTAATTATCTGTTCGTTCCTACGCAGAATTCGTCAACGCACTGCAATAACGGTGAACGAACGGGCATGTCATGCGGTATTTTTTCTGTATATCGCGGGCATGTGTAGTGAGCGAGAAAAGGCTATTGCGCAATAGATGGAAATCTATAACCTGTTCATAATAATAATAATAAGTGGTTTTGGGGGAAAGGAAAAGGCGCAGTATCTGTCTCATATATCGTTGGACACCTGAGCCTCGCCGTAAGGGAAGAGATAAAAGAGGGAGTGAAAGAGGAAAGGAAGAAAGTGGTGACCGCAGTGGAGGGCTCCGGAATATTTTCGACCACCTGGGGATCTATAAAGTGCACTAATTTATAGCGCATATTTGCCTACGGTACGCGCATGCAGGCGTTAGTTTACCGGAAAATGCTCAAAACGTCGGTCACGGGAACGACTGCCTACAGTTTCAAATAACGCACGATGAATGCTTTGCCAAGACGCTTTTCCAGAAACGTTGGAAAGCACTCTGATGCTTTCTCCTCTCTTGGTCATTTTGTGTGTGTCGAGAAACCATCTCCCGCCAGTGGTGAACGCTCCACCCGGACGAAGACAAGTCCTCTTGCCGACAAGCACCCTTAGGCTTTCCCCTCCTTTGTTCAATTTTTGCGTGTAGACAAACCATCTCCCGGCAGTTATGAACGCTTTGCCCAGACACATGAGTCCGCTTGCCGACAAGAACCATGAGGTTTTTCCCATGCCTTCTTCGCTTTTGAGTGTGAAGAAACCACGTGCCCAACCTCTCTCGACGATCCACGAACACATGAGTGTGACGAAGAATATGGACGAAGAATTTGTCGCTGCTGGCTCGTTTGTCGGTTTCATTTTAGGTAGAAGTCATTTTAGGTACAAGTTTCCAGTGGTTGGGATTGAGTATGCGGATGACGGTCTTCGGTTCAAGCATTTTTTCATAATACTAATGCACACGTTAGGCAATGAATAAACAGCTTTCGTAACTCTTGTTTTCCTAGTCACGAGCAAAACCACATTTACTAATGCAGTATACAAGGGCAATGGAGAGAGGTGCTTGTTCGACATACATCACGGAAACCAAAAGTCACCAAAACCAAGGGGCATAGGGGATGTTTCTTTTTAATTTGTGATTTTTATCAATGTGAAATTAATAAAAGCGGAACGAAAAAGAACAACGGGCTGTCGATGGGATTCCGAACCCTCCGTATTTTGCATCCGGTGCTCTGTCAACTCCATACTAATGCAGTCATTTCAGGAAGCTAGCGATAACTGCATTTTAAAACAATTTGGAGAAGGTAAATAAGTCGCAAAATAAATAAACCACAAAGAAGGCGCGAAAAGAAAAACTGCGCGCAAGGAACATTGTAGAGATGCGCTGCACACACACCCCATGGACGACTTCGAATTAGTGTCGAGTACACAGAATTCAGTCAACATAACGTTTATTTTTTCACCAGCCGGTGCTTACATACCCCGTATGGAAGGATGAAAAGACTAAGTAGACGTTTGAAAAACATGAAGATTTGAATGCTCATTTTGTAGCTTGTTCGTTCGCTTTAGGAGCATTTTCGGGTTTTCCGCTGTCCTCAAAATATTCCTGATAGCTAAAAGTTGCTGTAAAGAAAAATTGAAGACCAGAATCACGCTTTTCGTAAGAAAATAGGGGGAGATACATATATGAAAACGTAGAAGACAGCAACCACGGAGACGTTTTGTTCCGGTTCATGACTTTATAAGGAAGATCCACGCGTTCGACTAAGTTGGTTGACGTGACGTATGTGCTGAATGAAGTCGCAAGGTTTATATTCAGAGCGGTTTAATTTCAGGTCCTTAAGGCAAAAGGTGTTATAGTTTTGATTTAGCCGTGTAGGCCAGCATTGTAGAGTGGAAGGTACAGTGTTTGCAGTTGCCACCTTACACTAAAAATAACACGAGACAACAACAGAGCAAATTATCAGGCGATAAATAATGAACTACCTTTCATCAATTTTTTCCTTCATAATTTTTATAGCCACAGTGTTCAAACTAACTGCAGCATGTTGGCAGATAGTCACCCAACTTACCGAACAGTACATAACTCAACGCACTGTTACCAGCCACTGAAGCACTCTCTGGTATGATAATCACATTAGGATTTCATCTAACTTAAAGAAACTCCTCTACCGCACGGCAAAGCTCTCGCCAACTAGTCAACTATGGGTATCGTTTACGGCGGCTTCCAACACGTATGTGTTGTAGCTTACTGACGTAGCTTATTGAGGAACACAGTGTTTATTATGCTCTTGGATATGACTGTATTACCCCAAAGCTCTTAACAAGCACTTCATCATGTTCTTCTGTAATACTAACCAAACATATCCAGCAATCACTTGACGAATGAACGCTACCTACTGAGTGAAAAATAGGAAAGGTGGTTTCAGTTTACAAATCCAGCAGCAACGCATCCCCTAGTAATTATTGTCCTCTATCTTTTACCAGCACTTTTTGCAAAATGCTTGAACATGTATTATCGACAAACCTTGTTAACTTCCTTTATTCAAGCTCATTTTTTTTACTTCAGCGCAACACGGTTTTCGAGAATGCTATGCTAGTACAACAGAGTCAGTATCGTTTACACATGCATTGCAATGTATTTTAGACTGGTTATCAGTAGCTGACTGTATATTTGTAGATTTTTCAGAGGCTTGCGACAAACTATGTCACAAACGTCTACTTAACAAACTAAAACACTTATTATTCACTGAAACTGAGTGAAATGGATTAAATTTGTTCTTCTTAAATGCTCACAATTTGTTTTTTTCTGACGGTCGTAACTCTAGCTTTACAGAGGTGTCTTCCGGAGTTCCACAAGACTCAGTTCTTAGACTTTAAGCGTTTCTAATTTACATTAATGATCTCCCGTCTCTTGTGAACTCTCATATTCACGTTTTTAAGGGCTGTAAAAGACTCGGATTTGAGTTCCCAACTATTAGCTATGTGCTTTAAATGTGCGCTCTCTCTTCGCTTGTCGTAGAGGTTGATGGACTCTCGAATAACTCATTTCATTGCCGCCTTTCTTTTCCTTTTTTTTTCGTTTGTTTGCCTCTCCTTGCGTAGAGTAGCCTACTAGGCATCGCCTGGTTAACATTCCTGCCTTTACATGCTTATGTTTCTTTCTGTCTCATATTCACCTATTCGCTGCAGATTGCGTTACTTTAAGAAATAACCAACGCTAACGACATTACATTACTTCGGTCAGACCTGCCCACACAAGAGTATTGGTGCAATGAATGGTTAACTGTTGCGTTATAAAACATTATTACGATCCAAACCCGAGTATTCAAAATCTGTTTGGGTCCCTACTCATGACAACTTAATAATCTCGAGATTGTGAAAAATAACTCTGTACGTTTTATCGTTGTTAACAGCAACTGCAGAGCGAGTATAATTACTCTGAATTCTAATCTGTGCCACCCGTCCCTGAAATCGCGTAGAAAAATATCTCGTATTGCCCTGCTCCACAATGTGTACTTCCCGCAGATATTTCTGGCATTGAAAATATGAGCAGCTCCTCGCAGCACTAGCTAGCAATGTATATTGAGGTGCTAATTCACATTCACGTAAATAACCGTATTTTCTCTCTGCGTTTTAGCATATTTATCTCTGCCCCTCTGTAATGCCACTAGTCCTGAGGGGTAATGTAAAGAAATAAATAAATAATTACTGAAATATTTTTTTTAGGCCACAATATTAAAATTTTCTAAAGTTATTTATGGCTTTTTATTAATATGAATTCGAGTGAATTGTCACCTTCACACCATGGCAAGCGGCCAAGTGCCACAGTTGGCCGGAGGCAATGCGCAAAGTAGGAAATCCTTCTTACAGATTTAGAGGAGCGTATGAAGAGGGATTGTGCGAAAGAGAAGAGAGAGTTGGATCTTGTGAGGTTTAATGCCCGAAAGTGCCTCAGACGATGAGGGACGCCGTAGTGTAGGACTTCTGATGATTTGGACCATCTAGGCTTCATTAGGTACACGGACATCACACAACACAATCCATATTGAGCTCATAGAATCGTTATCTATGGCGCCAAGTTACGATCTATTTATTGCTCGATACAATAAAAGAAGCCGCACAGATGCCAACACAAATGCTATTCCGACCCACAATAGATATTCTCTATGGGAAACATGAAACTCGTTGTTGTGCTCGAACTGGCGTACCTTGGAGCCGCTATAACACGAGGGGTCTTGGCATAAATTGCGTCTTGAAAGAATGCAGAAATCTATCTGAGTAGCTCGCTACAGCCCGTTTATGTTTCTGCTTCTTCTGCCTTTTTAACATCGCATTAAATTTCCCCCATGTAAAGTAAGTAATATAGCAAAATGTGGGATCGCCAACTGAAGTCAAAGAGCCGAAATTGCCTTCGTATAAGAGCCTGGCCTGGCTGACGCAGAAAAGTTGCACTAACGCTCTGGCATCCATAAATAGGGAAGATGGGATGAAATGAAACTTTCTTAGTAGCCCTTTTCTTGTGTAGGGTACTGGAAGTATTCGAAAATATTTTTGCGAGGTTATAACCGAACATCAGCTAACGCCATGCAAAATGATTTTTAAGCGCTTCTAACGAAATAACGCAGCCGCAATACAGCCTAGCGTATGACAAAGTAAACTTAACTTCGGTAACTGGATATTTTTCTAAAGGCTGTTGCAACGAAAAATAATTAAACAAGCGAAATAATTAACCAATTGATTGGTGGCTGCCCAAGAGGGAAGACAGGCGGAACACGAGTAGGCCGCAATTTCTGCGGTGACACGAATGCAATTAGACAGCAGCATGCATAGTACCCTGATATCCCTTTTAATTTGCTTTTTTCGTATGTTTCTTACAAAGAGCATGCATAATTTTTCATTTTATGCATTTACGCCCCCTTTTGATGATGATAAATGCCGCCTGTCGTTACGGAAAGGCCTTGGAACGTTGAAATATGAAAAATCGGGCGAGGGCTGCTCTCATCAATAAAAGACTACCGAATGACGTCCCGTTGAGCAGACGTCGAACGTCCACAACAGATGCGAGCAATGAGCCACTGCTAGCATTGCAGCGAGATACATGCATTACAGTCAGAGATGCTTCACTTTAATTATTTCATAAAAAAACAAAAAGTGTGAAGTTATTGTGTAGTTAAACCAAGTAGACGTTCGAAATGAAGTGTTTAGCCTCATTGGCGCATGGGTTTGCCTCATTGTCACATCTTACGATATGAAAGGCACAGCTCGAGAGTGTGCTGCAGTTTAACCTGACGCTTGATCGGCTGCATGTGTACTGCACATTTTTCTTTGAACAAGGCTTTATATCCAGCGTTTCTTCAGAGCCTTCATAACATTTGTGTGACTCGCGTCATGAATCAATTAGGCGAGATAACCTTTTCTGGCCTGTAAGCGCTGGTGGCCTTGGTTTAGTCCGCCTGCATGTCCGAAAGATAGTTTCGTTAAATGTTTTTCTGGGACACTAGAGACGGAATAGTGCGTTAGTTCTTGCAACTAAATATAGATCATGCTTTAGTGAGACTCACTGTGTCTTTCGATGTTCCTGCTTTTCCGTGATTGAGGCAATTCATGCAAACAGTGTTTTGGCTGCTGGTTTCCCATTTGCTTGTTTTCCACTGAGTTCTTTTTCTCAGTGTCAAAAAACGGTTGTAAAATGATTTAATCTGTATGCTCTTCCTCCGACAATGTATTGCTCAGTGTATGTTGGTTTACCAGAACAAGACGTACCCCAGTTCACGTAAAATGCCCCTCTCGCCATGTAATTTTTTTGTGTGTGAGCTACACGCTGAGACAATAGCGGTTAAGACATGGGAAGAGAAAAAGGGTGTTTTTGTGTTTGCGGCTAAGTGTTCACTTTGTGATCCTCCTGAAACGATTGAGCACTGCTTCGTTAAGTGTAAATATGCAATACTCTTCTGGGACATCATGCAACAGATACTGAAAAAAAGAAGCCTTAATATGACTCCGCATTCTGTACATCTCAACTGCAGAGTAATTTCTTGGCCCCCCATATGCATGTTCTTTTCAATTAGATTACACAGCCTCTAGGAAACATACATCATGGACCGACATTGTTATTCTGTTTTTTCTGATAAAGGCCATTTTAGTAGAATGATTGTGCACCTGAAATAAGTTTATGCCCAGACCAAGTTTGAACCGGAGTGGCACTCACGCTTAGTGCTGTGTTGTTCATTGTCTTCTTTCTAGTTCTTTTTTGCTGAGATATGTCGTGGTAAATAGTATTAGCTATTTGCTCCGAATGAATTGTTTTCTCGTGCTTCGTTGCTCAGGTGTGTTGATTAACCACTTTTTCTTAAGTTTTTTATAGCTCATGGACATGTAATATTGCATCCTTGTAATAAATACCGTGTTGAAAAAAAAGCGGCGATTGCATAGTGCTTTCGTGCAGTGGATTTCAAAGCAGATCACTTCGCTCTGCCGCAGTTTTGAATCCTAGTCGCGGCAGCATTTATTTTATTTATTTATTAAAGGACAATGTCAAGCTTCAGCGATCCCGGCTTGTGCCGCTTTGCTCATGAAGTGGAGTTTTGCTCTTAAAACTTGTAGGTAGACATAAGCCACATGTTGATGGCACGACGCGATAGCGTAAGTTGCTAGCTTCAGTGCCCTGACGTTATCTTTGTGTAGAAGCTTGCAAACGCAGAGGCTGTACTTTTTTTCATCATAACATATCGCTTAATCTTGCGCTAACAATGAAATTTGGTGGCACTATAAATGCCGCCCACCGGAGTACTCCTCTGTCGCCTACGTTTTACCTACACTGCCATAGTATATGTGGTACTGGTTATTCTCTGCTTTACATTCATATAACGCGGGAATCCCCACACCGCTTCTGCGCAGTGGTCAGCGGTTGAGCGATGCACCACTGCTGCGTTAAGTGGCGGGTTCAAATGCAGCCACCGGTGGAGCTTGTGAGAACAAAGTTTCTTTTTCCATAGCAACATCTCGTGACCGATATTTAACTCAATATTCGCCTGCCGCATTCGGCAGTTGGCGGATATTCCAGTGCGCAGGTTTTCCTCCTGCCACGGTCGGCAGGTTGTGATTATGTCACAAGATCACGTAACCTAAGGTTCCTGATGGACCACCTGCCTTTCTCGACATCCTATTTCCGCTTATCAAGAAATTTAACGCTGTCGCATTACAAGCTTATTTCAACGCCTGCAATGCATAGCACTGGCGTACTTATGTGCAATTAAGAAGCAAATAAAGAACACATAAGGTGTGTTTCCTCCTTGTGCAGTTTTAAATACCAGTCACTTTTTTCACACGGCGACAAGTGGGCATAGTTTTCCCTCGGCCTCGTTACAAATTAGTGAGGCATATTTTGCTTTTATGAATGATCTTGTCCAGTGCAATCGCAAAGTAGTTATCAGCTCACTGATGTAGTGGGCGTAAGCCCACTGAAGTAATAAGGGCCATTCATTATATCTCCAAATAGCCTGTCCTAAAGCTATATGTGTACAGTTTATTTCTACTCCCAGTGTTAATGAAGGCAAATGTACACGTTTTCTGGTCAAAATTCAGAAATCTACGGTAACACCCTGCAACAATATTAAGAGCGCATCCCAGAATAAGGACATGCGGGACTGGCATCGAGAATCAGAGGGAAATAAAGCAGCAATTAACTCTCTCTTGGTCGATTAGAGATTTACTCAAACGATATTCACATCCCTTCCATGGCATAGGGATGAAATCACGCATGACATTATTATGACAAATAGAATAAATATCAAAATCTCAATTTTTTGGGGAAAAATTTTGCATATCTCTTCTGCAGCGCAGGATTGTGCATTCTAACATGCAGAGACACAAAATAAGGGGATATTTTGCGTCGTTAGGAAATGCGAATTACGGACGCTCGAACTTCAGTTTTCACTTCATTTTCAGTATCGGTTGGAGGCACATACGATGGGGCAATGCAATGGCGGTGTGCTCTGGGACCATTGCGCACGAACAGGAGTTGATAAAGAGGACTAAATACAGAGCAAACCGCGAGAGGTTGACATTTAAACACGCGGGATGTTCTGCTGCGACGATACACACAGGTCCAATGCAGTGGCCAGCGAAGCTGATGTCTTCCCACCGACGCGGGTACGAAACCTACTCGCTGCCGTAGAAGGTTTTGTCATAAAATAGTTTGCTTTGTTGGCCACAGAGCATGATAACAGGTTTCCGCAACGAGGTGGGCAGGTGCCAGAGGCTTCGGCAAGATAAGCATCGGCGAAATCTGAGAAGCGGGGTTTAATGCTAGCTCACTAACAACTCTTAGGAACAGGTATATTCCATTGGGAGTCGTTAAGGCAAGGAATATGTAATCTTATGCGCCATATTAAAATATCCGACAGAGTTGAAAATACCTAAAAGTTAAAATGAAAAAAAAATCAATTCTTACTAGGATTGCATATCTCGAGGCACATTTCCTCGGTTGGAAACCTGTTCGCATTTCCGCCACATCCACTGTACATGAATGTGCTGCAATTTCCTGTCGTAGCGTTGAAGTACCACATCTTTACTCTCTTTTGTTTCTGCCGTTTCAAGACAGGATTGTCGCTCTGACAGGGTTTTCCTTTTCTAGGATTCAGGTTGCAGTCACCAGTTTCCGTGTCTTCTGAAGGTGGCAAATCAGCAGACAGTGCTAAATAAAAGAGAATATATCAATAATGCGAAAATATAAAATTGTAACAGTTGGTGATGCCTAATAAATAAGAATTCGTTCAAAGCTTGAGCTGACATTTCTCATCTGCTTTCAGACGCTGAAAAAAATTGTGGTGTTGCTTGGCCACATTTTCCTGTTGTGCTAATACAGCAAGGGGTCAATAAATACACTTTTGTTACGAAAAAATACATGTGTTTGAAGAGTATAATTAGTTATTGCTACTGGCATTATAGATGGTACCAATGAACTGCTGTATAGGACCATGAAGTGTGTTCGTTCATATGAAGATAATATAATGGAAATATTCTTGGTAGCATGAACTACACAACACGGCGTGAGAAAAAAAAAATAAGTCGCAACTTCGTTTTTTTCATTCCTGACATTTATGATGTGTTAAAAAGAAGAAAATAAAGTGTAATACGAGCGCTAGATTTTTTTTACCCACTACGGGGAAGTGGCCTGTGTCTTGGCCACTCCCCCGTAGTGGGTATGTGCCAGCAACGTCTGAGGCCTTCCTTCCTTCCTACATAAAACTAGCAGCGTGGTCTAACGGTAGTGCTTCAGAAAAATGGTCCGGGGAATTCTTTAAATATGAACTTGCAAAGACAAAGCACCGGCACCCATCTGCCACTTCTTGTAGAAACCAAACGAACATTTTTCAAACCTAACGTGGTAGAAATTTTACATCCCCATTGCCTGCAATAACATTGACGCCTGGATTAACTAAGCATGGTTGCACGAGTCACCAAGTAAGAGGAAGAATTTCTACTGTTCGCATCTCACGAAAACAAAATTGTAGGAAGACGCATGCCTTGCACTCTAAGATATGTCTTTTTCGAACTGTTCACAAGTTTTGCTTATGAGTTTTTCACTGAAAATATTTAAATTCCTGAAATACTCAAGAAATTAGACAATCATGGTATGCGACCCTATGCTTTACATGCACCTCACTTTTCTTGAGCGGGAAGAGAACAGGAGCACTGCCTCTATTTTAATGCAGTAATATTTAATGAACACACATAAATTTTTGGTGCACTGAAGTTTGTCAGCACGTTTCTTGAAAACTGACTGTGGTCAGTTAACGTTGTTTTTTCGACTGCTGAAACAACAAACTAAATATTGGGCCATTTATTGTAATAATACTTTCAGCTTTTCGGTTGGCGAACCGCGTAATGAACCACTGGTCAATCATGATATGCAGCCTTATGCTGCACTTACACCTCACTTTTCTGCAGCAGCAAGAGAAAAACAGCACCGCCTTTATATTGATGCAATAATAATTAAGCAACACGTCAAAATAATGGTGAACTAATATTTGTGTGGACGTTCCTTTGCAATTGACCATTGTCGCAGAACGTTATTTTCAGACCGCTGCAACATCAAGTTAAAAAACTCGTCTATTTATTGCATTAATACAGACAGCTTTTGCTTTGGCTTACGATATGAAATGACATGCTCAGACTTCTGGGTGCTGCCGAAATGCACAAATAAGCCTTAATACTGATTCATCCGCAGTCCTCTCATCGCTTCATTTGCAATGTTCATGTTATTTTGATGTTGTTATATTGATTTCAACATTAAAGCGCTGCATTCACATTTTTATGTTGTCAGGCGAACAGTGTCCGGGATATTCAATATCCAGTTATCCTGTCAGTTAACTCTCAGTGAATAAATCGTTAAGAAAGTTTTTAGAGAAGTCAGTTGGGGTTAACCGCTTTGCTTCCATCGGGTACCATTTTACTGTATTTTAAATACACGGCTCTCTGCAGTATTCGTGAAGCATTTGGTGTATTCTTAACTTTTTTTTAATGGCTGGCTAGAACATAGATAAAGTATTTGGGCGTTTACTGTAAATTCTGCTAACAAATTCAAAGGTTCCTTTAGAAATTATGAACTCTTAGACGACCACAGCGCTCAACATGAAAACTAGCTTCCTGATTCATTGTGTGATACTTACCGCAGAGAATCACAGCAGCGAGAAAGGCCACAATGATGTAGTTCTTCATTGCTATCTGTGCGAAGAAAACAACATGAATATAAAATTAACTGTAGCTTAGAGTAGCGTTGAGAAACAATAGGTAGGCCTCTAATGAGACACGAAAGTGCTCCGATGCGTTATCTTATACTCTGAGCGTTAAAGAACGGGTACTGCGGGGTACTGCGCAGAGGCTGCGCACTTTGTAAAAGTGCGCAAAATATCGTTGCCAAATTGCATTATGAATTTCTTAATGACTAGAATAATCAGACCCTATCTTGAGCCAAACGACTCCGCTGAATTCTGGCCGTATAATTGTGGGTGAGGGCCGCACTCGCGTATAGGCCGCTCCCCCAGCCTCGGAGCCCATAATATGAAATAAAAATTATGTGTCAACTGAAATCAACTGCGCTAAGCTCGTGCACGTGTTCAAGCTCTGCTGTGCAGTTGGGTGCTGCCTCTGAAGGTGTTAAAGCTTCATCCGTGCAGCTCGGCGTCATTTTCATTTGTGCTCCATCATGAGCCTCCTATTTTGCCAGTCTGCCGTTTTGCCTGCCGGGCGACTTAAAAGAGTACCACTTCAGCTTGTGTGTTTCTGGAATTTGTAGGCATAGTTTGCTGTGCCCCCACTCATTAACGAACATGTCGAATGCTAATGGACAGAGCAGAAGATGACTACATTTAAGAAAGCGATAACTATGGCAGCACGAACAGCGGCGACAGTGACGAAGAATCTTAAAGCTGTCTGGAACTAGGCGCTAGATATAGAGTCAAACTTTAATGTGCAATAAAGTACTTACCCAGCATATTTCTTGAAATTTGAGCAGAAAAATGTTGCTTTCGCGGTAAGGCTGCACCCGCAAAAATTTCGAAAGAAATGTGCGGCCCTTACGATATTTGTGGGCAGTCCGCAACGTGGTACTTCTGACCTTCGTGACGCAACTGAATGTTGCTTTGTCGCTAATAGTCATGTGCTGTCATAGTAAAATGCTGTGCTATTTGGCCTGTTAGCCGAAATTTCTGCAATTCACCAGTTTGCCCGACTAGAACACGGCCCGCTGTGTTAATAGTATGACTTGAAACAACGACCCATTTCCGGTAGCCTTATTTTATGGCTCTTGATATACACAATAAACCTTACGGAGGGCAATTTCCATGTTCCCCTAAAAAGAATGTATTCGAGATGTGGCGAATACAATACTTTGGCGGAAATGTTTGTAATCAAATTGCAGTCGATTTTCGGCTGGAATAAAATTTCCTCAAAACGTTGAAAAATGCTTTGTTTTTAAATCGTGACACTTGACCTTGTTACATACAAAATGCAGATACTATCTATCTTCTCTAAGTATAGTATCCAGTTGCCCACCGGTCCTTCCTTGCAGCGCCATTATCCTTTGCTCCGGAAAAATTTTGTGCCATTCTGCCCTCTGTGAACGAAGCTTACTAGAACAAGCCAGTTTCGCAGATCCACCAAAAACGTGGCCCCAGTGGCGGTCACGTGAACTGACGGCGCTGCAGTTAGGTCTTGCTTCTGGTCGAGAGCATCTCGTCTGTGCGCAGAGGCTGTACGCATATGTCCTTCAGTTGAGATAAAACTGTTCATTGGAACGATGCTGGCCGGTGAAAATTTTGTATTCATGCTATGTGACGCGATAATAATGTGCTGAGGTTAGTACAAGTGCCGCTAAACTTTTACGATGTCCTCTTTTATCTGTGCAGTCTCTAGCGAACAACTTAAAGGTGATCGCGTTCGTGATTGCCAACGGAAAGCAATAATATTTGAATGATAAGACAATGTCTCATTCGCCTAAAAAAGTGGAATTAAAGGATGCAAGGACAAAAGAGCGAAATAATGCCATGCAATTTGTTTGGTCGCTCTTCAAATGTAAATTGCGGCAGAGCGCTGTACCCGAGTAGATTTACCCTGAACTGGTACCTTCATTGAGTTCGACTGAAAACATTTGCTTCCTGCGCTTGCGAGCATCTGCACGAAGCATTTTCTTCCTTGCAAAGCTCTGGACGACAGGAGAAGTTGGTGCAGAGACGATTGAGGAGGAGGTACTGCAGCCACAGAGCTGGGTGTAAGCTATGCTGGCCCACATGCATGAGTTGTTTGCACAGTGCGGGAAGGCTTTCGAAACGGACCGAGTCCCTCTGATATTTGAGGCACGGTTGAGGACCGTGCTGCGAAGAGCGAATGTTGGCGCGAGAAAGCAGTGGATATTCGGTCATTGTTGGTTTACCAGAAACGTTTCAAGTTCCCTCGAAAGCACTATTGCGTAAAATTAAGGAATTACAATAATTTTACTGGAAAGCTCTACAGTCGCGAGTTGAAAAAGAACTAGTGACCTGTCCCACGAGCAGCAGATAGCAACGCATGGTGCTGCCGTTACGAACACGCCAATAAAAGTGTCAGGTGTGTTCGCAATGCCACATGGTGCGATTCTCACCCCTCCGGTGACGTGGTTGCGTGCAGCTTTTTTATTCGCGACTCCACAAGTGCGGACATAAGCAAACGCAGCACGATATTTCGTTACAAGTGCAATAATTCCTTCTCTTATTGGAAATGAAACGTTATAAGTGTGTCCATCGGAAAGTGCACCAACGTCGACTTTCACAGCTGGCAGTTGCAATTAATCAACTAGCGAAAGAGGTTCGAAGGCAGTAGTATGCTCCATTTACATTTGTCTGCACCTCTTCCTCCTAGTGTGCTTCACTCGAAATCTCTCGAAAAAAGGTTCACCCGAAAAGAAAGGGTGCGTAGTCTACGAGCGTTTAATTTTGGATCAGAAAATATCAGTGCTTAAAAACGCGCTTCCGTGCTTGGCGCCTAAAGACTGATCTTATCTCTATCGATAAGATCATTTTCACTCTCAAACCTCTGAGACGCACCTGGAACGAAGAAGGCAAAACTGGATGTTTAATTGTTCGTGTACCAGCTTCAATTCATGATATCACTATTTCCGGGATTGGCGCCTAGCACTACAGACGTTGGCCGATTAAAAGAAGGTAATTAAATTCCTGAAGAGAAAAGTATACAACGGCTGTATCTTAATGGTACTCATCTAAGGAGCAGAAACGTAGAGAATAACGAAAAGGGTTAAGCTCAAGTAAAGGATAACGCAGCGAGCTATGGATAGAAATATGATAGGTGTAATGTCAAGAGACCGAAAGCGGGCCGAGTGGGTGAGGGAACAAACGCGGGTCTTTATCTCGACGTCTCGACATCCTAGTCGAGATGAAGAGGAAGAAATTGGCTTGGGCAGGGCATGAAATGCGAAGGCACGATGACCACTCGTCCTTAAATTTGACGGAGTGGATTCCAAGAGAAAGCAAGCGTACCAGGGGGTGGTAGAGGGTTAGATGGACAGATGAGGTTAAGAAGTTTCCGGGCATACGATGTACGATGGACAGAGCTGGCAAAGGACCGGGTTAAATGGAGATATGTGGGAGAGGCCTTTTACCTGCAGTTGGCGTAGTGAGGCTGATAATGAATTGAAGCCAGAACAGTATTTACAACGTACTTAAACTCTGAGGTAGTGACAGTGGCTACTTGTGCCGATTTTAGGCAGGAATAAAAGCTACCTCTTTTCATCTTTCGAACATCTTGAAGTCGATATCGAACGCCTTGGTGAGATGAGGCTCAACAAAATTATTTTGCACTAATTTCCGATACAGTGTTACATATGAAAATAGTTTCTTACAAATAAGTTCACACGATTAGAGAAACGGAAGGTTTCAGAATTGCTTAGTGCCGGAAGGATTGCAAAGCTGGCATGGAAGAAGTATATACAGCTGGTTGGGAATGGGTCCCAGAGCACGCAGGCGAAAGCTACAGTCCAGAGCGCGACATTCTGCAGGACACTGGATCTCTGGCACTAGCCGATTTTTCAAATGGAAGCGTCGAGAAACAATTTCACTATTTCGCATTTGTCTTAGCAAGTGAAGTACCAAGGTTATCTCAGCAGCTACCGCGTACGGCCACCATTAGACTACTGCCAAGGGCTCGCTGCCATGGGAGCTTTCGTGACAAATTTGGCATCGTTGCATAAGGATAATCGGGTACGTGTTCTGCATAGAACCATTACTCGTACAGTTTAGTGAGAATTGCACAAAGAGCTGCACGTACCGCGTGTATACAACGATCGCGCGCTTTAAAAACCCCTACAGCAGCAGTTTTTTCATGGAGACGTTCCAATTACATGAACTGCAGCTACTGCGTCTTTGACATTTTCAGGGCGGTCACAGCGCACTTTACCTGGGAGCATATAGTAACCGATTAGCTCTAGAATTCAATTCGCTCCTTCATGACATTACGCGCTTCGCTGTTTACGTTAGCAGTTCCACGTTGTACATGCGCAATTCGCAACAGAATATCTTTTATGCACTCACGTGTGAGCACCGCAGATGTTTGCACCTGTTTCAAAGAGGCCAGATATCACGTCTTTGGGCCTGTATGATAAGAAATGAAAACGGTCATTACGCTCACACCCAGAGTTGAGAGTAAATAGTTTTAAATTAAGCACTTCTCTCCAATCTCTAATAGATGTGAGCTGAATTGAATAAGGAACTAATGTAGACCCCCCCCCCCCCCCCTCCCCTCAAGCATGGTTGCTTCGCCACTCATCCCTATGTTTTGCTTAGATAGTAGCAGACGACCGCTCCTGACCGGAAGCAAGACTCGACTGCAGCTCTGTTGGTCATCGAGACCGCCACTAGACAAGCCTTCGACCACCGACCGGCATGGGATGCTGCGAAACTGTTTTCGTTCTATTAATGTTGCTGTGATCTTTGTTGTGTTACCTGTATTTGAAAATGTGTGGTTGATAATTGTATTGATCTAAGAATTTTGTTTCATGACGGGCTCAATGTTTCTTTCGTGGCGATTTTTTGTACCTGTGCACTTTTACATGTTGGACACACAAGAAGACCCTGGCTACGGGTCCTGCCACTGTCTTAAAATTATTTGTGATCATGAAGCCAATTAATGAGAGTTAATGGTTGAATGACTGAATGATTGATTGATCAATTGATTGATTGACAGAAATTCTCTTGAGTAGCGGTATCTTAGAGCAGCAGAGTTAGTAGATATAATCCTAGGCATATACTGTCTTGTACTAATGCTCGTGTCAAAGGCCTTTATAATCTACTGCCATTCTCGGGCAATTATTTCCCCCAATCACATTTTTCGAAATAGTAGGTTGGCTAAAAGGTACATATGACCATACCGAATAAAAATTTAACTGACCTATGCAATCATGTAGCCCAATACAGCAAAAATACGATGCAGCGCAAGTGCACTTAAAGTCAGCACAGAGAAACAGCCGTGAATACACATACTCCGTGGATCCTGGCTGATGAAATCAGTACCGATATAACTCAGTGGATATCAAGCCAAGAAATGCAGCATATAAAGTACACGTTCTCAAAGCGCCTGCAATACATGGTGAAACAGGTTATTTGGATTGCCTACATCAGCTGTAGTGTTTGTTAGCCTTCACCAAAATTGCTTCACTCTGTGAAGGTTGCCCAAGATGGAGACATCGGCCAGATTTATTGGGGGGCTGCCGAAGAGAAGACAGCAGCGGAGCGGCTGTGGCAGCGTCCGGCCCTATCCAAGATCCCGAGCGTTCTCCCCAGCGCGTGCTGGGGCAGTTTCGGCCTCTTCTGCCTTTCAATAGTGCCGGCCGCGTGGGTAGCTTCAACTCCATTAAAATCCTACTTAAGCCATACACTCAATTACTAGAAATTGTAAATTACTATTTGGTAAAATAAATCGGCTGTACTGAATTTACGGTTCCCACAAGACATAACATGTCCTGAAAACTAAATCAATAATCTGTATTGTCGACAAGGAAAGCCAATTTTTTGAGCATTTAGACGTCTACATAGCATGCTTTGCAGCCTTGTAAAAAGTCTAGTACTGCGAAACAATTACTAAGATCACTCCCGAGTTTCAGCTTCTCTTATTAAGGCAGTCTTAGATTCACCTCTTTCAAACCCAGTTATGTTTGAGGCTATGATTATAGTGATCTCGAAGCAAGGCACCACGAAATTTCTTAATAATTTTGCAAAGTTAAATCAAGCTATTTATAAAGAATTCCTAAAAACGTATACAAGCGTGCGTATGAGAAGGATTACCGTACCAAGAGTGTTGCCAACAGCGCCGAGAACCTTGTGGGGCATTAGTACAATGCTAGTATATATACCCACTCTGTAGAAGTTCAATGCACTGTAAGCGCATTTAATTGCTGTGCGCTTGGAGCCTTTCGACTGTATCATCTATTTCTTTTTTGAGCCCAATGTCCTCAGCAAAAATAATCATTTATTGTGACCATCAGTCTTCCCCAAATTTTCCAGACTGAAGGTTAATGAACTGCGCATGCTACAAGAAGTGCTTATAATACAATAGAAGTTATAGAAATACTGAATCCTTACCACAGCACTGAGAACAATGCACTCCTTTGAAATGGTAAAATTTTCTGCGAAATAAACAAACAAAAACTCAAGAACCAAATCTTTTGCCCAGTTTTATGAATGCGTCGTGCAAGAAAAGTCTTTCTAAATGTTTACTGTGCAGAACATACGCCGAAGTACAGCAGCCATCGTTCTTTGCATGGAAGTCTATCTAGAGCTTTCTCTGGAGCAAAAGTTGGCATGTTCAAAGAAGCACGTTACTATCTCTTTGCTTTAGAATGCAAGGCTCTTAACCATTTCTCCTCACTGCATTTAAAACAGATGAGCGTAGCAGTACTTTACCGGCATCACTTTGCTGACCGACTGTAGGTGTGATAGCGAGAATGTAATGCGCATGTGAATCACTTGATTGCAGTTTTCGAACCACAGAGTGCACCGAATCTCTGACCTGCGGGACTCTGAAGGAGAGAATCGACCCGCTTTGCTCCCCGATATTTTGTTTGCATCTAGCTAAACCGCCTTGTGAAGTAAATTTGTACCCGGCTCAAAAGCTCACAAACGTTAGGGAAGATTTTGAGCCAAGTATTTGATATTGCAATGTCGCTATACCTTCGTAGTTGCCATCTGCAAACCATGAGATCACGAACACAACTCAACAATGCTTATTTAGCCGGCAATAAAAATATCGCCGCTCTATTAAGTAAGTTGTGCGGAGTTACTGGAAGTGCAGTTTATTGCACTAAGGGAGCGTTTAATATGATCAATAAACTAAGAATGGTGATATCTATCGTATAGGTAAGCAACCATTGTTTGCCGGCAGTATTCCTGCCAGGGCAGTGTCAGAGTTAGCACAGTGAAGCGAAGTTTTCCTAAACATATTAGGAAAGCAAGAAAAACCGGGTCCGGGTATAATTAGTAGAATAGATAAAGACTGACACCAAAGAAACGAAATTAAGAAGGCCAAATTGCGTGGCTACAATAATATTCCTAATACTTCTCAATTTTACTATTTCCAAAGTTCAACGTGCCAACTTTGGCCGGGTAGCCCAACTGGTGGTAAAACTTTAAAGTTTGGATGCAGAGTGGCTGTACTGAGGGTTATTTCCTGGCCTTATCTGCTCGTTCAAAAACTTCTGCAAATACATCGGCTCCTCTCTTCGGTATTGTCATCATGGGTAAACATCTACAGTAGGCGAAAAGTTTGTTTGCTTTCAACCATACACAGACTTCTTAAGCTTGAGACCCGTCGCCTAGGTTTTCTGTGGCCAGAACGACCTGGAAGAAGTTCATGATTGAGAGATATATAGGTGACAGAAACGCCGGTTACTGAGAATCTAGCTAGGGCTTTGAAACTTTATTATATGGTTTTGTTACCGCCACAAGTATATTATATTATATTTGCAATTTATTAAAGCACATTTTTGTTTTCACAAAATTATGAGGGCATAATTTTCAATTATTTTGTCAGCAGTTCTCCATTCAAAATATGTACTGCTTATTTCATCCACATAGTTGTATTAGTTACCCAATGCCATGCCTTCCTTTTCTTTAGTGTACGCGAAGGAATAAACTGAATTTATGTTAGACTTAAGTTTTATGTTTCTTTGAGGCTACTACTCAAAACTACACAATCGTTAACCTTGGCGGATTTTTGTTTCCCTCTATAATTAGCGATTTTGAGAATATGTGGTTTGATTCCCCAAGTATAGTGTCCACTATGCCCAGAACAGGTAGATGTAGCCGAAATGCACCGCATATTACATGTCTGCACAGCAGAATCCGGTACTTGTACATAGCGGCTCTTTCGCCGGGCAGGTCTTCATCATCATATGTTGATACGCTCGGACGGCATCATGGGTTCCTGAGATGAGGTCTGGAGATTACATTGAAGAATCCAGCCTCTTTTCATACACAGATCATTACCGTGATTTTCTTTAACATGATAAATTTCTTTTGTGGTGTGACCCAATAAACAGCGCTGAAAAAGAAACGGCTCAGTCATTTTCTCTGTCTTGTACTGCTTAGTAGAGAGCCAGAAAGAATTAAACTATAGGTCGGCACTACGTCACGCCCAAGATTACGTCATCTGCGCCTCGGGTCTTTGCCTTTTTTTTACCGCTTGGTTTCCCCCCATGGTGCAGGGGCAGATTGGAAAGGAGGGACACGCGGATGTCTCGAGCCGGCCGTGCTCTTCGCTTTCTTTTCCCGGAATTTTTCTAATTTTGGGAGGATAAATGGTGACCCCTAACGTCTAAATTTACGCTAGTTACTCGACGTCTCATGGCATTATTCACGAAGCAGGACGGCATATTGCGTCCCGACAATGCCCGGTGAAAGGGTAAATAAAAACAAGTTTGGATTTTCCGCTCGGTTTTTGAGGACTTATACTTGGCTTGAGCGCTGTATGGCCTTTACATAAACACATAATACATTAATTTTACTACTTCATCTGAAACCGTATCGTGAACACTTTCGCGCACCAAGTGCATGTGCAGCAGATGCCATGGAACTGGGCGAGATTGTGACCCTTGGTCTCAATGGGTGCGCGCGGAATGTCGCTATTTTATAACTTAGGACTAATTCCGAAACTCAGGAGTGAAATTTTGCTGACACTTGCATCGTATTAAAAACAGGCATTTGTTCTGATCCGATGGACGGCCTAATGAATTAAATTTTCGCCACATTATTGGAATGACGGACGGAGTGCGGTACCTTGAAAACCATGCAGCTGGGCTGTATATAGTGTACAGAGACATTTATCTTTTCCCAATCCATAGGTGGCTGTGTTGTTCACAACTTTATTTCAAGCCTTCCGTTAGGCTGGGTGTTTACAGCCCGTAACTAAGTGCTGCCGAGATACCGCTGTTGTGTAGCTTTCTCTTCAGGGATGCTAGGAGGGTACTGTGGTGAGCAAAATTAAAAGATCGACGCCAGCGTATGCCAATCCACACCAAAATGCATGCGAGTGCCGCATGACGAAGCATTCCTGGTGCCGAGACCGGCGCATCGTGCGCGCTCCTCGACATAAGAGCGCGCCAGTGCGCTGGTCTGAGCATAAGGAGTGCTTCTTAAGGCAGCGCTCGCATGTAGTTTGACGCGCTGCCAGGGGTCGCTTATTTTGCTCTCGATAGTACTTTTGATGGCCTGCTAATGAATAAATGTGCCGTCCATTCTATTCTGAATCCCCCAGTTGTTTCGCTTTCATATTAAGATTTGCGGTGACCACTTGCGCTAAGAGGACGTTTCCCTCACACTTTGAAATGCGTCGCTGACCATAGTAAAATGCTGTGTCTTCTGAAAGTAATTAATAGTACTTTACAGCTATTCATAGTACTTTACGTACACGATCAGGTACGTGATCATGCTTTGCAATGCATCCCCTGTGTTAGTCAAAAGGCAATATCGCCATCGAATCAGAGGTCACTGATGTGCTCTTCATTACCTTTTATCGCCAACTCTTTCCAAATCAGTTCCTTAACACCTTTCTAAGCACGCGACATATAGTACTTGAGCAAACATGCTGCCCCAAAGCAGATAAACGGATTTAACGACCAAGTACTGTTAGTTATGTGAACTTTCTAAAGCGAGTGGAGGAAATTCTTTTCTTAGCTGGGGAGACGAAACTTAGCTGTTTTATTTATTCTTGAAGTAACGAAAATATATGTGCAGTAGGCCAATAGCTTTTTTGGCCCCTTTCAGTATTGCTTTTTTTTGTGGCTCATTTATGCTGCCCCATGCAATGTTCGGCAACCTACTTTAATTTACGGTTTGGTTTGGTTTATGGGGTTTAACGTCCCAAAGCGACTCAGGCTATGAGAGATGCCGTAGTGAAGGGCTCCGGAGATTTCGACCACCTGGGGATCTTTAACGTGCACCGAAATCACACAGTACACGGGCCTTTAGAATTTCGCCTCCATCGAAATTCGATAACCGCGGCCGGGATCGAACCCGCGTCTTTCCGGCCAGCAGCCGAGCGCCGTAAGCACTCAGCCACCGCAGCGGCTTTCTTTAGTTTACGATAGTACTTGGTGATCGCATGAGCAATGCATGCAGGTTTCCAAGGAACTGAACCAGGAAGGCAGATGAAGGCACAAATGTATAATGCCAAGCAAGCTCGAACACAGGTTTTATTGAGATTTTGAGTGTTTTTACGAACACATTACGCTTGATGAAAGCAGGGCTAAGAAATCTGCAAGAGAACTGTTTTCTTGATCGAGGTTCTGCAATATGGCTGATTTATTATTCTTGCCTACTTGAAGCTCGTACTGTCTACTTCTGTTGTCATGCGCTGCAAGAAAAGCGCGGAGAATGCTACATACGTCCTTGCCATCTTTTATGCACTACTTTAAACGAATGAATATAACTGCGACAGAGCTGATCCATAATAATTACGGTAAGGGGCTACGCCGTCCCTGCGTTAACGAAATTGCGATCGTCAGCCTATCTTCAATATTATTATATTGTTAAGTCTTCCTTCTTTAACAATTGGTAGGGATAATGAATAGTGTTTAGAAGGATTTTTATGCTTCTTGGGCGAAAAATCAATCCTTCGGAGCTCGAAGAAAGCGCAATCGTTGACGACTCGTACCTTTTTTTTCGGTGAAGTATGCTTCTGAAGGCTGAATGCACATTTTCTTTATTTTTCACAGGTCGTGTTCTTTGGGAGAAATATGGCGATATTGGGAGTTTTTTATACTAAGAGTTGATGCACTTTCTTCTTGGGATGGCGAAATATCTTTTGTAGTGAATTCATCCGTCCTTTTGCATCGTAATACTATTTTAAAGACATGCCCGAAAACAACTCATTTAAAGTGCATATTTTATTTGCCAGTGAAAAAAGGCGTCTATGTGAACAAAAAAATTTATGCAGGAAAATATTTGAATTTATTCCTCATCCGCTTGTTTCTAAGCCCTTGTCTTTTTCTTGCGCGCCTTCTATAATTAAAGTTGAAATAAGGTAAAACGCATATTGAGAGCTGTGGAGCTTTGGTAATGATCCAAGAATAGAACTCAGAGAGCAAAATTGAAAGCCCCCACTGTTCAGTAAAGACTCAATACCTGCACTGCAATGGATAGTGCCGTCCTAAACGCTCCAAGCATCAAATATATATGCCAAGACAAAAATTATTTACTGTATAAATCACGATATGCGGTCAAAATGAAAGCCAAATGCAAAATATCGCTCAAAAGTTTCGCTATACTGTACACTTGAGCGCAGAAATGTACTATACATATTATGTTGCTTTAGGGCTTTAAACTTCATATCCTACACTTTAACAACATTTTATTTCCGTTCGCATCTAGACATCGCGGCTCAAAGCTGCATATTGCGCATAATTACGACAATATGTTCTTTGCTGAATAAATGGTAAAGTTATTAAATTTCATAATATTTCTTCACAGGATGATTTATTGCGCTGTTTGCGAAAGAGACAAAAACGTGTTTTTTGATGATATGCCGGAAAAGATTGCAGATTTCGAGCAAAAAATAAGGCTCTTTGTCCTACTGCCTTCACGTCTTCGCCATTGCTCGTTTGGCAAATAAACATACTAGGACCACGGATTGATCCCAGCATAGTGAACTTCTTAGCCGCCAGTGGTGGATACTGAGAGCCTTCTTTGGGACCATCGGTAGTATTTTATTGCTCTGTCGGATCCCAGGTGCTTTCTTGGTAGTGAATAGTCGATTAGAATGACCACTTTGAAAGGCCAAAAACCTAATGCACTATGTCTTCAGAAATATCTCGTCGCACTTCAGACGTTTTGCAGCCACATGCTGTAAAGATCAAATAATTGTTTAGTGGTATTAGTCTCGATGCAGACATTTTCTTATGTTTGTGCACATTGGGTAAACTGCATTAAAAAAGCTAGCTTGTCAATGCCCCTCCCCATAACAACTATGTTTATTCGACGCTAACTTTAGAGCCTTCATTGCCACCGTAATGTTTCGCAGTTTCATTCCACCTTTGAACTATACCAACTTCCCCTACTGCCACGACGCTTAAAGTCGTGTTGTAAGTTTCATTGCCTGCCAACAGGCTTCACTTCTTCTTAGTTCAAAGGCCCCACGTTTGACGTATTACGCAGAAAAGAAAAAGGCCTTGAGGTAATACATCAGACCAGAACAAGGAGTCAATTGTCTGACATTCTCTCGTGAGGGCTTGCTTCTCCTTTTATTGACAGCTCCATTTTCGTATTTACCGAACAATCATGAAAGTGATTCCTACTGATTTTGTACTTTGCTAAAAATACCACCTGTTCGAGTGTCGGATGAACATTGCCCATGTGCACGAAAACTCTTCAGAGCTGAAATCATCGTAGGTTCTTGTTTTAGGCGTAGGATGTGAACACCAGCAGGCGATAACATTACTTTCTCACAAAAGTGGGACATGGCGTCAGTCAAACGGCACTCAGAATTTTGAGCATGAAGGCGCAATGTCCGGTTGTAGATGTAAAATTTTAAAAGTTTACCCAATCGTTTTTCCTTCACCGTTTGAAATTAAAGTGTGCCGTTGGTTTGTACATTACTTTTTCTCAATATTTGGCATGCTAAACTGCGTCATAAATGAGCAGTTGGAATAAGAGTGTACAAAAGAGGGTGCTAATTTTTGTCCTGCAACCTAAAGCGCAGATGCCCATGCTCAATAATTTTTTTCAAATACATTTTGCTGTATTCACGAAAGATGGTACCGCAGACTCTAAGGCAGAGTTTAAATGTTTGTGGCGCTCCGTTACAAGGCGGAAGTTTGTTATTCGTATTGGAAGACATTTTCGTTTAGATCACGTCCACGTATGCGGACATCGTGCCTGGAGAGATTAAATTAGATTTGAAATGCTCTTTTACCTAGCTCTCCATCTCTCCGAGGGACATTCAGCATAAGATCTTGTATTTCTTTGGAAGGTGAAATCTTATTCACAGGGCTGTGGGCAAGAAATGCGATCTCCAATAAATAGAGCAGCTGAAGACTTAAAGGCACGCACAGCTTCGTCGTCAAAACAGGTACTTTCGAGACGCATTATTCTGCTACAGTCGGCTTTGATTACAGGATATCAGAAGTGATGCTCCATCCAAGTCCGAAGGAGGAATGGTGCGAGCTGTCTATTAAGCTCTGAGGCTCTAAGGTTAACGCGACTATGCCAACATGAGCCCCAAATACTTTCAGAACAATGCAAACGTAGATGCGAATAGCGATAAAATGTTTAATATGGCACATTGGTAACAACGTACTGATCAACAATCTCAGTGAATTCCAAGGTGGTATGCTTCATTTCAGTGGATGCCAATTAAACTCCACTGAAGTCTCATTTACATTTTAGGCCGCAGCCACATCCGTATTTAGACTCCGTTCATAGCTCGCTGACCTCAATATCTTTAGCCTGACCTTCAAAGACCGGTAGGCTATCATCATCATCATCAACGTCATCAGCCTGACTACGCCCATTGCAGGGCAAAGCCTGTACTTTGCCAGCTGCGCCCAACGTATCTTCGCAAACGTCTTGAAGGGCAACTTGAGAGGTTATAGAACTTTATGAGTTTAAACGAGGCGAATGAGTGAAACATGCGCGTAAAGCTTCCGAAATCTTTTTTGGGCTAGCATTTGAAATGGTTACGTAATCATCGACTAAAGCGGCTTCCGCTTTCAGGCTTCTCTGCAGTTTTGAGCGACAGCCAGAGGCCGCAATGATGACGTCACGTACGGCGGCGCTAAGTTTCCAGCAAACAAGCGGTTGTTTCAAGGAAGAAAACGAATGTCGCTGAAGGTGAAACTGACGAAGCATTGTTTTCCGGCACCGGACGACGCACGGCAGCAAGGCAGCGGACATTTGAAAATTTGGCAATATCAATATCATCGTCACCACGAGTTTCTCGCACTCCTCTATCGCAGTGAGAAGCAGTAAGAAGCCTCAACATCGTGACGGCTTTAATCGGTGACTACATCGCCATTTCACATTCTGGCATAAAACTACTTTGCATGCTTTAACTAGAAGCTTCATAGATTCTATTTCTTGAATCACCTCGAATCCTCAGAAAACCATTTCACCTTCTCTTAAATATCGGAGGCCCACGTAACTTTCTGCCGCCCTCTGCTACGCTTGCCTTCCTTTGGAATCCACACCGTTACCCTTAAGGACCAGCGGTTGTCTTGCCTTCTGATTACATGCCCGGCCCAAGCCCATTTATTCCTCTTGATTTTGACTAGGATGTCGTTACCCGCCTTTGTTCCCTCACACACTCTACTAACTTCCGGTTGCTTAACGTTACACTTATCATTTTTCTTTTCATACCTTGTTAAATTATCCTTAGCTAAAGCAGAACCCTTTTCGTTACCGACACCACCATCGGTGGACCACTGTGCCTTTATTTGGAGATTATTGCACGATCTTGTTAACCTCTCACAGTTGATTTTTGGCAAAGTTCCTGAGGCATGGTAATGTGAGCACTTTATTAGCAATCTTTCTTAGTTGTTAGGTAACACGAAAGCAAAACGCTCGATGGAAGCAGTGTTAAGAGGACTGTGTAGCAAGTTTCAATCCACATAAAGCAGTTTTTGTAGCGTCTGCCCGATGGCAGGCTTGGATTATATAATCAAAATCCATTTTTTCTTTTTGAATTAAGCCGTAATGAGTATAAACGAGCCACTATGTTTACACGGAAGTGCTTAATTGCATGCGCAAGCAATCGCTTGCTTACACAGGAACCTGCTATTGTCAAGTGCCTCATGCACTGGGTGCGATCCAGGTTCCGCAAACCTTCCCGCGGGGTACTGCGCAGTGTTTCCTCCGAAACAGCTTTTGCCTTTCCGGATAAAAGGCAGAAATGCAAAGAAATGGCAAATACATTATATGCTGGCCTTGAGGACAAATCCTGTGCTAATATTCACAATACCTGGCTATACCAAACGTTATATGTAAACTCGTTGTTCACTCAAGGTCACGATGTCGTTGATGTAAGAAACAAAATCACTTGTAAAAGCACACTAAGAGACCTGAAAGTATTGCGGCAGTGCCTATTGGTCAATTTTCGGCACGTCTGGAGCACACAGAGTGTAGGATGAAGTCGTGGCAGGCTGTATCAGACCTTTAAAGGGCTCATGAATGTTAAGCTGAGGGGTTCAGTCGTATTGCAGTACGCATAAGAACACGGTTTTATCTGCGTATTCTGTGGAGAATGGTAGCATGGAAATGGCAGGTTGCCTCTAAGCACCAGTTGGGGATGGAAGCTGGCTTGGGTCCCTTCGACTCTCAGGAGTCTCTTATAAGAATTACAGGCTGTCATGTCAACTGGCAGGTATTAGGTACAGCCTTCGCCCACTACTTGAATTGTTCGTAAAGTTCAGCTACCCAAGAGGACTGTCTGAGGAAAGCCAATAAGATATCAGTGCAGGACACCTAATGTCTGAGTGGGGCAAGTCGACTGAGGTCGTGTCATTTTTCCTGAAAAATCTACGAATATTCTATACATGTATTAAGTAATAGAAAAGTTTTAGTTGCTTTAAAAACAACGAAACGATAGAAAGAAAAACTATGAACAGTAGCAGAAGGAATACATAGTCCGTTATACTATACTGCATGTTGCCTATCTAGCAGAAATTACAGTTCTGCTCACGGGGAGATCTGGACAGCGTGTTGCAGTGGCGTGATTTATATCTAATTAAATTTTACGCGGAATAGAATATGCTTAATTATTTTTATTTAAAAGCGCAATTCCAACGCGATAGCGTCAAAGACCCTGTTACCCAGAAAATCCGGTAAGGGTGTCGGCGTTATCGGCGTTACGCGCAAAAAAGCATGAGCATGACTCTGGCATGTGATGCCCAGAGACCAACCTAGGAGGCAGGTGGGCCATCTACGTCACGTGACCTGACAGCGTCGTCAAAACTTGCTCACTGGATGGCGAGCAAACTGCCCCCACTAGCTGTGGCAGGTGGCAGATAAATTAATGTTTGGCTGTTTGGGAAGAGCAATCTAGGCCGTACAAGGCCCCACTGCTTAGAGCACCTCACAACGCAGGGTAGTGGTACATCGCTTAACTGGTGCACCACTGCGCCAGGAGAGGTACGAGGACTCCCAGGGATATATGAATGTAACGAGGAGAGAGGGAGAGAGATCGACTTTAATGAAACAGAAGTCTGCCTGGTTTTTGGCCTGGCATGCTACGAGGAGAATGTCCTTCTGGATATATGGGAACTAACATTTTACCCTATCGGGTCATACCCATAAGGCGGAGTTTGATTTCCCTTACACTATTTTGCCTTTTCCTTTACCGCATGCGTCCTGAATTCTGGTGTATTGCTGAAAACCCCCATTTTGACATGTGCGGCAGATGAATTCCAGACATGTAATATGGAGCAGTGAGCTATTTAAAAATAGATGCAAACATTATTGAACAGTTTTTTATGTTTTTATATAGAAGGCCGAACATTTTCTATGTAAATATTGGTAATAAATTCATTTCCTCACCGCACTAGTTACGGCAATAGAAGCATTGGAACTTTTAACCCTCTATGTCAATTGAAATTTCCACCAGGTTTCTACATCAAAAGATTCCAACTCGCTATTGAGCTAGTTCAGGAATATAAAAAAAATCAGTGCCGTCCGAGGGCGTTTTAACAATTATATATATATATATATATATATATATATATATATATATATATATATATATATATATATATACGTCTTCTGTTATTCTTGTTTACCGATTTGTTTACCGATATATATATATATATATATATATATATATATATATATATATATATATATATATATATATATATATATATATATATATATATATATATATATATATACGTCTTCTGTTATTCTTATTTACCGATTTGATCTAAAACAATACTCACAACATTCCAAATTATGGACAAGAGCGTATTGTACACTAGAGTCAGCTGACATGCAGTTTAACCATTCCAAGCTTATTATCCAATTCATGTCCATATTAGCACATAAATTTTATTTTCACGACGCTGAAATTTCTCATAAGAACCCTTCTTTCTACCACAATAGTTTTCAACTCTCACGTACATCAACCCGCACAGAGGTCTTTGCACTGAAACTGTTTTGAATAAGGCGAACGTTTCTGCGACCGCTTTCTGTCGAAGACCTAACAGCGCAATGAGGTATTGACGACACTTCGGGGTGCAACGTACCTATTGAATCCGCGCGCCGACTCGTGCGTTAATACCATCGTAGCCGATAGCAGCAATTATTTGCCGCTCAAATGTTCAACATCCTAAGCATATGTTCAAATAAGGCTCTCTGTGAGCCTGGCTCATGACGGCCTTTGAGTGCTAGCTTTTGAGGGCTGCCTTTGAGGTGCCGAACCACTTAATACAAAGAGCAGAAGAAATGAAGTCGTAAAAAAATGCGTTATCAATGAACATTTTCGCCACACAAAATCATGATCTAAAGCAACGTCACACTTTGCCGCCTTTTGGAGAATAGTGTAAACATATCTTGATAAACACATTTTGAAGAACTGTTCGAAACTGAGGATCATGGCGAGTGAGGCCAAAATCTTTAAAAAATTTTTGACGGGACTTGAGTCTGCTGATGTAAAGGAACGGGAAAGAATGCGTTCTGAGAAAAGGAAAGGTTTTTGAGCAAAGGGGAGGACGCCGTAGATCTCAATCTCGACATCTCGAGGACAGCTATGCCGTGCCTTAAAGCATGCAACTGAAGGAGCATATTTCATCGGTCCGAGCCCCTGTCGCAAGTTAGCATGCCACTTTACAATTGAAATGATTCAATTACACTAGTCGATCAGGTAATTATTTGTTAGTAATTAATTACAATTTTTCTTATCTGTCACGCTGCTATTCATCTGTCCATGACCTTGACAATCGCCATAATTAAATAAAAAATTAGAGTTTTTGCTTTCATTTTAACTGCAGGATACTTTTTTCACCAAAACATTCGCAGGAAACGATGCTTCTAAACGAAACATATAAATCATTAAATCAATTGAATGAATGTATGAAATAAAATTTATCGATCTCACCATTGGATATTACACAGTCATTAATGTATTACCAAACACCACTAACTCTTTTGACATTCACTCATAGGGGGTGACGCACTCATGCCGAGAAATTTTGCTGACGCGTTTTGCGAACAAGACATAGCCATATAACGCTTTAGATTGAATAAATGACCAGCTTCCTGGATATCTGTAACAATGTGCCAATGTTATGACCGTTGAACGCCTTTTACTGCCCGCTGTTCGCTCCCGAAGTCTAAGTTGAAGGTCAGATAAAGCTGTTTTTTTTCATGTTTCAGAAACAATTTTTTTTATGAGCCACCGTGGTGGCACAGTGGTTATGCTGCCCGGCTGCTGAGCGGAAAGGCACGGGTGGGATCCCGGCCTCGATGGTTATATTTCGATGGAGGTTGAATTGTCGAGACCCGTGCACGATACAGAGTCTTCATGAATGAACCCCAGGTGATCGAATTTATCCAGAGCCGTCTACTACGGCATCCCCCATATCCTCAGTCACTTATCCCTACAGTATTTAATCCTACTTATTCCCGGCCCAGGGCTCACATAGCTCCGATAACCTTGCTGCCAAAAGCCGCTTGTATTGTTTATCAGCACACATTTGTAAAAAGAATGCAGTGTATATATTCCCGCCCTCCGCTAATGCAGCTTAGATTATAATTCATTCTAAGCCTTACGCTGCCATTCCAGCACAGCGGATGCACAGACGCAAACCGTTTGACGAACACCGTAATCGCCCGGCGTGAAACTTCAATAGGGATGTTTGTTTCGGCAGACGTTGAAGCAAAATCATCTATTGTAGATATTTAGAGCGGAAGATACCTGTGTGTCTTCCACTTTTTCTTACCGTTAAAAAGGATCCTGGCTACTAATTCCGATGGTTCGTTTCTGGAAGGTTCAAGGTCTGAAATAGTGTTGAACAAAAGTGGTCACTGGCAAAAGTCAATAAAGATGGAATGACGTTTCGGGAGCACTACGGCTCTCTTGTTCACTATGGAGCAACCGGAGCACGGATTCGTTCTTTTGTAGCACCCAGCAGCGTTTTTAATGATTTAGCATAGATAGTATGTAGAGTTCCGTCGTTCCTGTTTAGTGTGATAGAAGATGTCTTTACGAAAAGAGACTCAAGATTCTGTCGTGCTGATGTCTTCTTTTCTCTTGGCAATATCTTTACTTGATCCCAATTAATCTCATGGCCGGTTTATTGCGCATGCTCGGTGATGGCGCTAGTTGTTACTTTTTGGTTGCGGACGTTGTTCTGGTGCTCTCTCAGGCGTGTCCTGAAGTCCTTTGTTTCACCAATATGTTTTGATGAGCAATCGGCGCAGTTCATTTCGTACACAACGCCTGGAAATCCTACAGTGTGAAACCTGCTTAAGCCAAGTTACTCAGCCGAGCTTTCAACTTCAACTAAGGGAAAGGTCCGAACCCACGAAAGGATGCTTGTGCCGTCGAAGGAGCTGTGCGACTTCTCGACCAAGACGTTCAAGACGAAATGAGGACGAAAGCGATAGGCCTGCTGTCTCGTATAAAGAAGGCGTCCCCAGACTACTCCCTGCCCCAAGAAGAATGAAAGGCAATTCGTAGCCTACAGGCCAACTATGAAATTGTAATCCTACCTGCGGATAAAAGCAATGTCGCGGCAATCCTTGACCGCTCTTCGTACTGCGAAAAATTGGAAGCCTTGCTGCAGGACGAGAATACCTATCGCCGACTACGAAAAGACCCCACGTCGAAGGTGCAGACGGTTCTTCAGAAAATGCTTCCAAAACTCTTTAAATGCCTCCCACCATCGAAGAAACGCCTCTACTATCAGATACTATGTACGAACGGCACGGCACCCGCCATATACGGGGTTCCAAAGGGGCATAACAAAGGCACCCCTCTACGCCCAATAGTATACTTCAGGAAGTTTCCTGTGCACTCGCTGTCGCAGTACCTTCACGGTGCTTTGGCTACACTGGTTGGACAGACATAAACGACCGTCAAGAACTCGTCCGATTTTATCAACAAGGTAAAAGTCCTTGTCCCTGAAGACAGCGACATGCCTATTTATTTTGATGTCTGCTCACTATTTACCATCGTACCGGTCAATGAGGCCAATGGAGCTTGCAGGAAACGTCTGGAAGATGAAGACTAATGGCAAGATCAGACCCCTTTCGACGCAGCAGAGCTATGCGAGCTATTGCGCTTCTGTCCAGCTAACACCAATTTTACATATACTGACAACTTTTACCAAAAGACTTTCTGCACAGCAATGGCAGCAGAAATACCGGTCACAGCGACGAACATCACGATGGAAGTCACGAACACAAATCCCTAACCACTTTCCAGCCGCGACCAAGAATATTTCTAAGGTACGTGGATGACAGTTTTTGTTTCTTTTAAACCGGCGCAACGGCTCGAAGCCAAACAGGGAAGGAACAAAACACAACGCTGGAATAAAAACAGGATGGTTTTATTCTAGACGCCAGCGCTTAAATACACGCTGGTATCGCAGAAAAACAGGAAAATACAGAGATAACGTCAAGTTTCACAGGCTAATCATTCTGAGCGTGCGAAAGCTTTGCCGATGCACGTAATCTATGACATCAAGTATTCATGCTCTTTTTTCGAGATCGCAACAGGAGGGGTGCTCATGCATTCTGTACATATCCTCATGATCTCTGATGCCTCAATTATCTCCCTGGTAAGCTGGTATTTGCCTTTTGCTACAATTTTGCTCTTCTCGAACATTGGGCGGCATGAACAATCACGACAATTAATCGCGATATGCGGACGGCGTTCTTCACATTATTGTTGTGCTCCTTAAGTCTTTCATTTAAACAACGACCAGGTGGATCTTACTTCGGCCAAACTGATGGTCTGTTAAACTTGATGTTTTATCTGTATTTTTCTGTTTTATTGCGATATCAGCGTGTATTTAAGCATTGGTGTCCAGAATAAAACTATTCTCTTGTTAGTTCAGCGCTGTGTTTTGTCCCTTCTCTGTCTGGCTTCGTGCCGTTGCGCTGGTTTACAAGAACCATATCTGACCAACTCGCCCACCAGTTCATGTTGGACAGTCTATGTGTCCTAGAGGGCAAGCACATAGCCCTTTTTCTGGACCACCTGAATGCCATTGAACCCTAAATCAGGTTCACTGTTGTGGAAGAAACCGACGGCTGCCTCCTATTCCTGGACACAACGGTAACCCGTACTCCGACTAGCCTTATATTTAATGTTTACCACAAACCTACGCACTATGGAAGATACTTACATTTCAGTCTGTTCAACCAGTCACTCACAAATGGTCTGTGGTTGTCTCCTTGATTAACCGTTCCAGACAGGTCTACAGTCATGACGCCAATGTAAAGAGCGAAATGAAAATAGAGTCCGATCTCTGAAGAAACAACTACCCCCTTTTCTTCATCAGGAACACCGAAAGAAGAGTGCCAGAAAAAACAGCCTGCCTCCGTAGAAAGCGAGACCGCGAAAAAACCAAAACAAAAACCAGGTGCTGCCCCACACGTAGCGGGAGGTAGCGAAGCGCTTGCACGTATTTTCCGCAAGCATGGCGTCAACATCGCGCACGTCTCCGCTGGCAAGGTGCGAACAGAATTGGTGAACGTGAAGTACAGGCTCCCTCGTGAAAGATTTCCAGGCGTTGTGTACAAACTTTACTGCGCCGATTGCTCATCAATATATATTGGTGAAACAAAGTATTTCAGGAGACGCCTAAGAGAGGACCAGATCGACGTCCGAAGCCAGAAATTAACAACTAATGCCATCGTTAAGCATGAGCAAGAAAGCGGCCACGAGATTAAGTGGCATCAAGTAAAAATATTTAAAACAGAAAATAACACATCAGCACGGCAGAATCTTGAGTCTCTTTTCATACAGACATCATCTAACACACTAAACAGGAAAGACGGAACTCTACATCCTACCTAAAAAAACATTGGATTTTGGGCAAAGGAAATGGCGCAGTGTCTGTCTCACATCTCGATGGACACTTCAACCGCGCCGTAAAGGAAGGGATAAAGGAGGTACTGAGAGAAGAAAGGAGTTAAGAGGTGCCGTAGTCGAGGTCTCCGAAATATTTTCGTCCACCTGGGGATCTTTAACGTTCACTGACATCGCACAGCACACGGGCGGCTTAGTGTTTCGCCTCCATCGAAACGCGGCCATCGCGGTCGGGTTCGAACTACATCATATCTAGGCTAAATCATTAAAAACGCTGTTGGGTGCTACAAAAGAACGGATCCATGTGCCGGTTGCTTCATAGTGAGCAAGAGAGCGGTAGTCCTGCCGAAACGCCTTTCCATCTTTATTGACTTTGGCCAGTGTCTAGTACTCCTCACCACCATGATTCCTGACCAGACTGCATGCTGTCAAAACCTCGACTACTTGAACAAAACATTTAGAAGGGTTATCTTCAGCTCCGAAGAAACTAATAAGTACATAATAAATACAGGTACGATATTAGTTGGTGGATGTTAGGAGTGGCAGATTTTGAGAATGATGCGTTTCCACAATTGTAATATGCCGCTAAACCAGGCCTGCGAAGTTCCTTGAAAGCGTTGGCGCAGCATACGCCGTCGCGGAAGGTGGAACACCAACGGTTACGTAGTAGGGTAAAAAATATATACTTAAGGATATTACCTGCTCGTCATTTCTTTAAGAACTCCTTTAACCTACCCGGAGCGCTTTCTCAAACTTGAAGAGCGCCTAAGGGCAGCGATTAGCAGAACACCCAGACATGACCATCTAAGCATTACGTAACTAAGAGCTGGTTTTGAAGCTGGCTGTACACTTAAAAAACCCTCTGAATTCTAATTCGTATGTCAAGAGCGTGCGTGGAAAAGGAAACGGGTAAAATTACACGCTTGAACTTGGAAAAAACTGCTCGTTATTACTTTTATCTTCGTTTCTGCCTTCAAATTGATTGATTTTTGGCAGTTGGTCGGATCAGTGCGTGTGTAAACTGCCTATACTATGCTTGTGCCAATGCTAGCGTCCTCGTGCCTTGGATACGCCAGAACGACCTCACATAGAACTCGTGACGCAATAGGAGAATAAATGAAATTGAAATAAAATCTACACGCGTATAGAGGCTGCTGACAAGTGATGATTCTAAGAAGACCTGTTTTGCACGCTACGTACCTCCCTGCTTCATATTTGAACTGCGCAATAAAACAACGGGACACAACGAAGAATGAACACCACAAGCGCTTGTGGCGTTCATTCTTCGTTGTGTCCCGTTGTTTTATTGCGCTGTTCAAATATGAATCAGTACCAACTCGCCCAGTTCGTAGCCTTAATGAATGTACCTCACTGCTTGTGTGTCCTTGAGATCAAAACGCTGAACAGCACGCATGCATTCTTGCAGTGCAGCACACGCAGCACAGATTAGGGCACTCATGTTTTATTCTGTCCTAATTCCATACTCCTACTGTTTTGGCAGATTATTTATGGAAAATTTATCAGTCAGCTATAAGATCCCCTTTCTTCTTTCGTGCCGCCAGTTATTGAACCGAACGACGTTACCTTATGCCGTCATTTGTTTAGTGGAAGGTGTTCACGGCCAATGCATTGTTTTTATTTTTCTGACTTCGTAATTAGTAGTACCACACACTTTCGGTCACGGAATGTCAGAAAACCATGCATTAAAAAAGCCGCAGAATAGAGGCTTTCCAACATCGCCTTATCCCACAGGCAGCATTCCCAAAGGCATCTTCTCCTAAATCTCACAATTTTACAAACGTACCAATGTTGGGTAAATGTGTATTTGCTTCTTGAGGGTTTCAACATACCAATCTAAATGTTTTCAGTTGGAGCTGTAGTGCTCACGGGCGTATAACAAGAGCAAAATCTTGTGAAGCACAAACTTTCGTTCGACGTTTCTCGAGTCATGTTTCGAGAGATGAACCATGAAAATTATTATGCATAATTCTTTTTAGCGGGAAAAATACTGTAGATGAGCACAAGGTACGTCGTACCCGAGATGTTGGCAATAGCGCATTGTATCTTAAGGTCGACGACAGCAAACGCATATATTAAAATTCCAAGCCGGGCAACAGCAATGCTAGAAGAGCGGTGCATGTCTGCGTATCAGCAATGCAAGAAGTGCAACGCACGACTTACATTGCTTGCAACGCGCCACTTCCATCCGGTCGAGTAAACGAATTATACAGTGTGTCTGAGCTAAATTTGGGCAGGCTGTAAAAATATGCCGCCGCACTAATATTATGTAGCAGCAATAAGACGACGCGACCAAATGCATTTTTTACCTATTGTAAGGAGTAAGTTACACTGTTAGTTGTGTTGAATTTCATAACTAGTCGATATTACTTAAACAACTTCTCAAACAACGAAGATAGGCAAAAAGTTCCATTGCGAAAGGTATAGAACAGTCCGCTAAATGTGCGATTGCAAAGGTTTTAACCTTCCAACCTATTACGCATTGGGCTTTTTCTGCTCAATCGAGAAGCCCGCGAAATATATAAATAAATACATGACATGTCCGCTTAGCCGGATGTGCTGCTCCTTAAAAGGTGACAAGGCAGGACGCAGGCGCTGGCTGTGTGGTTGACGCCAGCGCGAGCGATAAGGGTTGCGTTTGCTTGTCGCTGTCATGAACTGCCTCAAGGGAAGTAACAGAAGACGAGCGTACCGGTGTGCACCAAAGAGTTAGCTTGTATGAAGAAATGGGGTGGCTAGCGGGGGTGAGTTCGCGCACGAGTGGGCTGACTGTTGGCAAGTGGGAGATATTTTCTCCTGGTGCTAATGGCGTTAGGCTGTCGCCATTTAATTATGAGGATGCAGGGCGTTTAAATATGGTATACACAGCGCTTCTTTGTGGACTGCTTTAACCATGATTCAAAAAAGGTTGCATTGTACGAGTGAAAGTGTTTTACAGTGCAATTGCAGATTCTGAAAGTTATAGTTATTCACTTAGTGGGTACGAACACATATTTAAAATAAAGAGGTTAGATTGTCTATTTTTATTCACATGACATGACCTATAGTTACAAATTCACAGGTTGGTACAGGTAAAAACAATATGAGAAGGAACACGGGAGCGGGTGGCCTCCGTGCTTAGCAAAGCACTGCCTCTGAGACACGAGGATGATGAGCGGCACAAGTGGTATGCGCGCAATGAGCAGCCAGCCTTGCTTACTGGGCATGCGTCTTTACCGTCGATTCGCGAAGTGCTGTGACCACGCACTCGTTTTCCCTCTCGTATTGTTTCTAGCCGTAGGTGCGCCGTGGTCCGCGTTCGCATGCTCACTGGTTGTTCAAACAGGCCGGCACCCATCACACTATGAAAACCTTGTGATTCGATGTACCATATTTTGTTATTGCTATGATTTTTTGTTTAATGTGGTGAAACTGACCTAGCTGGCTTCCCCGGCTGCTGATTTTTGATTACTTCCTTGTGCCATTACCCTCACGAAGATTTTCTTGCACTATAGTGATTTACTCTTTAGTTTCGCACTCGACCATCGCATATGTCTACAATTCGGCAAGATACTTTAGTTCTTCAGTATAAAAACAAAGAATTTTAATTCTGGGTTAACAGAGTGACAATATGCAGCCAACTCTGCATTGAAAAGGACACAAGCGAAAGAACACGCAGTATGATTATTCGTGACGCTCGCCGAGCAGTACTACTTATAATCCAGCAGTTTCCATGAAATTATAAAGAGACTGTGAAGCTCAAAGAAGAACGACTTAACACATATGGAAAAACCATATAGATCTGATAATAAGGGTCCCGAAAGCTCACTGTGCTGCAGTCAATGATGTTTTTTGCCTTTGTCGCATGCAATCGTTACTGAAAGGTGGAACAGGGCACTTCGTATGGCACAATTTCTGTAGTCTGTTTCCATGTTACTGAATGTGCAGAAAATATCTTGTCCAATCAGAATTGAATGTTTTATTCAGTACCTTTCTTGAAGTTTAAGGGAATGTAGGATACATACATGATAGAAGAGAGCACGCTGACTGGAGAGGAAAAAAATCTCCCTGCAGTGTTGTTGTTGTTGTTAGCCTATCAAAAGATGGCACATACCCACACTGGGGGATCGGCCAAGAAACGGGTGGCTATTCACCTGAACGCAGTTAACAAAAAGGAAAAGCACGTGCGAGCGCAACACCGGTGAATTCTTCGTCATGAACTGAAAAGGGATGAGAGTTTTGATTTCAAAACTATAAGAATAATAATAAAGAGAGGGATTAAATAATAAGGATTTAGTCAAAATGTAATAATTGAAAGAAAAGAAAAGTTTGGAATACTTAGCAAGGCAGTCGGTGAGATTCTATCAGGAAATTTAGAACAGTGGTACAAACAGATCTGTGGTTGAACCCAAATGTGGTGGCGCCAAATGATAGCAAGAGCGGGCTGCTCAAACTAAGGCCAAGATGCTGCAAGGGCTCCTCCAGCAACCTTTTTCTCAGAGAGTTGAATCAGCGACAATACAGCCAAAAATGTTCGATAGATTCAGGCTCACGGCAAAATGCACAAAGGGGAGAGAGCGCCAAACCTTACTTGTGTAAATATCCCAGTGTGTAATTATCCCAGTCGTGTTTTAGCTCCTCCTCTTTTTTTCCCACGATATTAAGTCCTTTCAACTCTCCGCTTGCTAAGTTTCATTTCCTTCATTTTGTGCTCGTTTATTGTGTAAGTGCATCGGCCATGGGTTCTGGGCGTAATTTTTCCGGCCCATAGTCAACCAAGACCCACTGCGTTTAAACTGAGGCGCTGTGTACGAAAGTTTCTTTCATTATCAGCGCTTCCACCTTGATGGCTTCTTGGTAAATTCATAAGCGCTCGTTGTTTGGCCTCAGCAATGATCGCCCTTTTCAGTTCTTTTCATGATCCTTCAAAGCTTTGTCCCTCTTTCTTTGAACCTTTTACCCTTTTGCTGAAAGTGTGCTTCAAGTTTCAACCCAAAAGGATAAGGGACTCCTTCTATCCTTAACTTTTTATGGCACTTATAATTATTTGCAGGGAGTCACTTCGGTACCGCCCAAATACTGCCGAATTCATTCTCCCGATGCTGAGCGTTGAAGAATGGAACGTAATACATTACAATTTATGTTGACCACAACACATCCAAAGGCGGAAGACGATGGCTGGGGCTTCATTATGAAAATAGATACTATGCTGGCCACTACTGTGAATTGCCGAGCTTAATCTGGGCGATTTCAGTGTAGTGAGCTTCATCGGCTATGGCGACATGCCAATCGTGCGGCAGCACAGCCTCAAGTACCGCGGTCACTTGTCTGCCATGCATCAGCTGTAAAGAGGACATACTCGACGCTTCCTGGACAGTGGTATTATAGGCAACGGTAACATACGGTATTACCTCATGCCAATTCCTATCGGCTACGGCCAAGTACATGGCTATCAACTATGATATTGTCATGTGAGCCTGTCTCTTAGACCATTGGTATCCGGATGGCAAGCAGTAGTTCGGCGGTAGCTGGTGCAGCTTAGACGAACGAACTCCTGTGCGAGCTGTGCCAAAAATGCGGCGCCATGGTCAGTGATATAAACAGGAGCTGAACCATGTTGGAGGACAATACGCTCAATAAAAATTTGGCTACCTCAGCAGCAGTCGCCGACAGAAATGTGTCGGGCTCCGAGTATTGCGTTAGCCAGTCCGTCGCCATGAGTAAGCATCTGTTGCCTGATTGAGGGGTTAGCAATAGGCCGAGTAAATGCATTCGGGTTGTGTGGAACGGAACAGCAGGTTGTTCGACCGGCTGAGAAGACCAGCCGTCCGTGTGGGCAGTTTATACCACCTTTGGCGCCCTAAGCGGGTTATAGTGTAGTGACAGACGTGCCAAGCAAGTTTCGGCCAGCAGTGCTTCTCTTGAATACGTGAAAGCGTTCGATGTAACCTATGCGACAAGCTGTAGCATCATCGTGACAAGCTTCGGTGTCGTCGCTGCGCAGGTCTTCAGCGCAGCAAGGAGCTACTGTCTCGGGTTGTTCTCGAAGTTCTTGCACAAGACACTGTGCGTCATCTTGAACGGCGGCAGAATACGCACGAAAATTCAAGACACCGCAGCCTCGTGTACTTGCTAGTGCGTCATCAGTTCACCATTGTTGTGATCATGGCGTTGCCGAGCAACCATATCTTCGTTGTTCAATACCCAAAGAAATATTTTCTCGCCGTCATCTTCGCCTCCTGACACCGGGTCCACGGGGGCTAGGACAAGCAGTCGGACACGTCTTCGATGGTCTTTTAGACCACGTCTTCGGTACTAGTGGCGGTGACTGTACCATTCTGTCGGGGATATGAAAGAACAGCACACGTCAAAACAGTTTGCATCAAAACAGCGTACAAAATACAGCACAGCTACGAAACAGCACAAGGGAAGCACGACCATGCGACAAAACAGCATAGGTAAGAAACTGCAGGGCGAAAAATAGCACAAGGAAAAAACTTATAATAAACTGCAGATCTCCAACCAAAATTTTAACTTTAACCCAACGTTTCGAAGCCGACTCGGCTTCTTCATCAGCTTATAATAAGTTGCACATCTCCAACCAAAATTTCAACTTTAACCCAACGTTTCGAAGCCGACTCGGCTTCGAAACGTTGGGTTAAAGTTAAAATTTTGATTGGAGATGTGCAGTTTATTATAAGTCTTCAAACCCAACCAGACGGGCAAATCTGTCAAAATGTTTAGTTTTCAAGAAAAAAACGGCACGCGTCAAAACAGCACGCCCGACAAAACGGCACAGCGACAAAACAGCACGACGACAGAAGAGCGCAGGGAAAATCAGCACGACGACAAAACAGCCCAGCGTAGTACGGTGCAGCGCTTCTTGAGGGGTGAACTATCACAGCCATAACTGCAAACGTTAAATCACAACACATGCGGCAGTGACATTTGGAGTTAGCGAGTGCTCGTTTAGCTGGTTCATTAACAAACAGGGCTGGCTCATTCACTGAGGATCAGCATTGCTTGAACGGTGAATATGATAGAACTAGTGGTTATGTATAGTCCTTGCTTGCTTGAAATTCCCTGCATTCATTCTACAGCTCTGCTTCAGTACACTTCCCCCTGTGTTTCTCACGTTAGGTTAGGTTAGGTGCTTCTTGTTGCTCCGGAGCGGGCCAAATTTGTCCAAAATTGATGTTTTAATTTAAAAAAAGACGTCTGATAAGGATCTTAAAAAAATTGCTTTCAAGGAAAAAAAGTACCTTTGATGAAATGGCGCAAAAATTGATATTTCGAAATAATTCACTTCGAAGTGAAAACAAGAACTGCAATATAAAATTGCACTCAACAAATGCACGCTGATGCAGGCGTTTTCAGGTGAGCTGTGTAGCCCATTTCGCAAAGTAAAATAACCGCAGGTCAGCCTCAGACAACCATTGTGCAGCGTCCTGGTTAAAAGTCCATCGTTAAAAGTAGGTATCACCTACTGCATATTTTCAGTGTGTGAAGGCTATGTAGCCCCCTCCAAACAAAATTGCTGAAGATTCAATTGCCGACAGCGGCAGTTTTGAAAAACAACGACTTTTGGTACATCCAGAGCCCTACGTCAGGCGCTTCTCCCCAAATTCAGAATCGCGATGGTGAGCCTGCAGAATCGATAATTCCAGAACTACTTCACCGTTCTTCATTCCATTACCCGCCAGAAAATACGTGCATAATTGAGATCGCGAATATTACCCTACCCTGTTGCTTACTGAGTCTGTGGTACGAGCACTCGCTAACTCCAAAGGTCGCTGCCTTATGTGTTGTGATTTACCGTTCGTTTATGGCTATGATTGTTCACTCCTCCAGCAGCGCTGCACCGCACTCCGATGTGCTGTTTTGTCGTCGTGCTGTTTTTTCCCTGCGCGGTTATTTGTCTTGCTGTTTTGTCGCTGTGCCGTTTTGTTGCTCTTCCGTTTTGTCGCTGGTACGTTTTTTTCGTGTGCTGTTTTGTCGCTGTGCTGTTTTTGTGCGCTGTTTTCACGCATGCTGTTTTGTCGTGTGCTGTTCTTTCATGGCGCCCCGTTCTGCCAACCAGTACATTATTTCCAGCCCCATCATTTGCTCCAAAATGAGGTACCTCGCCACTTTTTTGCACCAATCTCCAGCCCTAGACGATATGACTGTATGGACATATACCTTTGTGGGAGTCTCCTAAGGCCTTCTGATGGAAACGGCTGGATTATTGTTGACATCATCCATTTGACACGCAGAGAGAAAACTGCACCTATCGGCTCTAATGGACGTGGTGTCGCCTCTTTTATACCATCTTATCATTCTTCGTTATGCTTTCCCCAGGAATACATAAGTGATGACCACCTCTTCCTGTCTGACGTCGTGGAGGCTCTTTTTTAGGAGTGCATATTGCTGACTGCACAAAATCCTCGTACCATAGGGGCAAAAATGTCCCGCCCGAGCTCTTTAGTCGTCCGCTGTGGTATATGGCTACCAAATAACTTTCTTGCACTAACTTTAATTGGACCCGCCTTCTTATAGCTGCCATTTACGCTTACACCGTGCTCACAGGATGCGCAGGATTAGGCCCACACTTTCTCCAGTACTACCATAAGCATTGCTTCACAATGGACACCATTCTAGAACACTGGCCTGTCGCCTCCAAATATACCGTTATTTCCTCAGCCCCCTCTTATGCAGAGAAATGCTATCAGCTTGCTAATTATTTCATATCGAACGACCTGCTCCGTCAGAAAAGTACCCACTCCACTTCTGCGTGTCTGGCACTTAACCTTCTGAAATATATTACATGGCTGTGGCTAACGTCCTGCAGTACTGGACTGCCCACAAAATGCCTGAGCGTGTACTAATACCCCTACGTTGCTTTTAACCGAACATCAGCGGTAAGTTAGCTCATCGAGATTTTTACGCATGTTCTGTTCATTTGCCCTGGCCGTAAACTTTTCCACGCCTGCAGGCTGATTGACTGCTGTGATCCAGCGACACTCTTTTGCAGACATCCGTCAGGATCACAGCTTTTTGCGTTTCGGTAGCTCAGAAAACGACAGTCATCGCGGCAAGCCCCAGTGACCAGTGCTGGAGATAGTACATAGGAACCTGGCCCTCTAAAACACTCTGGCCTGCAGCAGCAGCAAAGTTTGAGTACTGCTTTTGGTAGCTCGCCTAGCCTACAGCAACAGCAAATTTTCTGGTTGTCCTGCCTGAGTTTTGCGTTTAGAGCAGACATGTGGATAAAGATATAAAAACGAAACTTCAGAAATACAGTTGGTCATGGCAGCATTGTGCTAATATTGTTGTCCCCTCCCGCGTTTATAATTTACTATTAGCGTAGCTGGCAGTAATGGATAACAATGATGGCATACCAGATTTTCGCGCAGAATAAAGCGCGGTTGCAGACCGAGTCGGATAGCAGCCTGGATCAGAAGAGCAGCTGTATGTTCCAGTTTCTGCGTAAAGCTAGAAATAAAGCGTTGCCATTACAGTAGGTGTGGTTGCAAGGAAAAAAAGTAACTGAATGCATTTGTGGCTGTGTGGTCACCCTCACAAATAGTGAATACTCTTATCTTTAGCGGAAAAAATGCTTACGCCATTGTTTACCGCTTCCTTTTCAGATTCCGCAATAGTTTCTTTGCTCCTTTTTTCACTGTTGTAATCTTTGTGTTCTCTTTCAGGACGAGAATATGTGACCCACCATCTTCGGCTACAGAAGACATCTTTGCGCCAAGGTTCTGATACCGGCTGCAGGGATGCGTACAAGCGTATCAAATCAAAAGAAAAGTTAACGCCATTACCCGCTTACTCTTCTAATTGCGATATCTTACTCAATGACTCCAGCCCAAATTTTCTGAGCGGGCGCAGAAGCAACGCAATTTCAGGCGTACAGCTCGCTGTTTTAACAGACGTAGAATAAATGGTGGAGTAGTCTCCGTATTAGCGCAGTGAAATCAGCGGTTGAAGGCGCCAAACAAAATGTGAGAAAACTGGTTAAAAAGTCAAAAACAACTACGGCTGAATACATAAGTAAGTAGAGAAGAAATGAAATGTTGTTTAGCGAAGAAGTGTCAGGTGTCCGCAACTTCAATTGGAGCAGATTTCTTGGTGTGCATGGAACTAATACCAGTCTTTAGGTGATGGCTAGGTTGCTGCTTTGTTCCCAGCCATTTTGCGTGCACTCTGACAGCGAATCGTATTCACAAAACGTGAATATTTATTTTTATTGCTTTCTTCTTTCTAATTGTTCTTCACTGTTTTTATTGAGGCCGCATTTGGACGTTCTAGGACATTTGATTTCTTTAATAAATGCGATTAGCGCAACACGGATGAACAGTTGAGCTCTCTAGAAAACTGATGATTACTGCTTAGGTATCAAACTTAGCATTTTGTGCTTCCGTTACTTTATGTCCTTAAAGATCTGTCCATGAATGAGGAGGATGACGAGATGCGCCTTCTCAAGGCTGTTGGAAATCGGTTGCGCTACCATTTTCATTGTGCTAAAGCGGAGTGCATACAATAGCCCGGCGAGTAATGTGCCGATGTCCTAGAAGCCTTCCTTGGGAGCGTCTATAGAGATAACGTGCCCTTGTATTTTGTACTCAGGATTTCACTTCGTATATTTGGTTAATGTCTTATGCTTTGGGATAGTAGCCCATGTGATGGTCGCGTAATGCAAATGTCGCTGTATAAGGATAGTTATCCGTCACTTTTTGTCACTTCAGATATGTACACTGTAGGGAAGATGCTGGAATACATTCTACGTTAAGTTCATATTTAATTATGCAGCGACTTCAGAATTAATTCAGTATGCCCATTTCAATACATCGTTTTTGAAGTTTTTCACATGAAGAACGCTCATTGGTTGGGTAAGAGGTCTAAATTGTGCACATCTGGTGTTTATTTTTTTCACACCCAACTGTGGCTATTCCCGATAGATTGATGTCCATCCGTGACGCTGGTGCATGACTGAGTGAATGGAAATATGCAAATAGGAATGCCACCGCAGTTTTGTTCATAAAACATGACTTCCGAAACATTATTGCCACGGCATAGCGTTTTTCTGGTTCGCGGAAACAGTTGCTTAGTGCTGTCAAGCATAAGCATCTGATGAAACGACGAAGAAAGGCTAATCCACATGATATCACCTTGCATAAACTCATAATAAATCATCCGCAGTGAGGCACACCTACGCTAATATGTTTTCCACAACACCCAGGTTAGTAATGGCTGCAGCAGCCTTAACTTTTCTAACAGTAGGGAACACCAGCGACTATTATTCCGAGCGACGACCCTTAGCAGAGAGAGCCGGTGATCACTTGGCCACTTCGTACACACCGTCCACAACGCCCATGGCTGGCGCCTGACGCTAACTTCGACTTAATCAACGGAGGCGCGGCGCTGAAAAAAGTCGCCTCCAACAACTTTGAAACGCCTTGCAACAAAACACAGAGAAATTACTGGATGGCGCTACAAATGCGCGCCAGAGTAGTACTAGGCGCCGTAGTGATGCTAAAGCCACTGGCGGTAATGTGGCCGATCAATTACGTTGCAAGAAAGAGGGGGGAAATGAATGCAGCCAAAGCTGTCATGCTCTGAACGCTGCATGTATGTGGGAGACCAAACCGGAAAACGCGCAGAGGTTCGAATGAAGAATAACCGCGCACGGAGAGCGGTGAGGCCATGTTTCAAGAAGACAATATGTCACAAGCGGATAAAAATGAAAAATTAGTTGACGGTCATAGAATGACCATTGTTTTCGCTTGATAATAATGTTAAAAACCTGTTCAAAGAAATTTTATCTTACTTTTTCCTTGGTTAAATATACGTTTGACGCCAGCACACTAATTTTGCTCCTTGCACGTCAAACTGTTTTTGCTCTTATAGAGACAATAGGAGGAGCTATTCAGAGAACGCAAGTATTGATGATGCCGTAAATTTTCATTGCGTACTAGAAAAGTTTTTTTATAGGCATGTGTTGAGATCAAATGAAATTCAGGAAAACAAATTGCATGATTTTAGCTAATGCACTATAGTGCACAGCTAATTATACAAAAAATCAGTGTAAAATGTTTCAATACAAAATCTTTCAAGGAATGATTGAACGAATAAAACCTTTATTACAAGGAAGGAAAGGCTTTCAGCCACTATTGAGGAATTAGGAGGCATGAAGTTGCGCGTACACGGGGAACTTCGAGTCGGCCGTTTTCATAGCCTTGATAGGTGCGCGTCGCCAGTCACTCGACCTTTCTTGCACGACTCTAACAGTCCTCTCTTAGTACCATATGCCATGGTGGTATGTTGTTCAGCCGTGCTTGATCGTATCTGCTGTGTTAGGGTGACTGTGCTGTCATGCAGTATGTGCTAAATTATATATCACCTTATCTACAAAGATGCATTTGCAAAGTAAAGATTGCGCGCAAAAGGAGAAATGAAAAAAAAGCTGAAACTCGATTAAAAGGAGAAAGAAGATTAGGACTAATAATAAACTCCACAAAGGAATGTCTAGAACAGGTAAAATTCAGCACATTTGTAGCCGAGCTCCTCCTTAGTATGTTTCCTTGATTTTGCTAGCGTGGCAACTGACATTTTTTTTCGTGTTTTCTCTGTACCAGTACACCGAAAAGAAGATTTACAGATACACTGTTGCCCACCTGTCAAGCAAGCGTTCTTTGTGTGCTGGCCAAGTTTCATCCCGATGTGCTTTAAAAGGCCTATCGTGCCTCGATAACCACTGTTTAAATGACACATTCTAGCACAGACACCGAACATTAGTGTACGTAACCTGACAATCATAAAATATGTTCCAAACACCTTGCATTTCTTTTGTGAGTGTTTTAAGAAATGAGTGGGAGCACAAATAGACATGGATGATCAAAAACAGTAATTATACGTGTAAAGTAAAAACTGAGCAAGAAAAGGTAACTAATAAAGCAAAAGATGATTTTCTCTCGCCTGAAAACATTTAGTTTCGGTTTAGAAATACGCGCAGGTAGTTAGAACTTCATGATACCAACAATTTGATTCTTCTGACCAAACGAAATGTTTGTGTACCGCTTCATGCTTGTTGTAATCATTCTTTGAACTCACACAAATACCAGTTAAAATCAACAGGATGCCGAAACAATGCCCAGCCTTGGGTACAATAAAACAAGGAAAATCGTGAAGGAGTGTTTTTCAAGAAGAGCAATTTCTGCTGCATTTCGTCCACGAATTAATAAGCATTATGAAGAAACTTTCAAGGATTCAATTTTATGAAAAACGTTGGGTTTTAAAAGTGGCCTCACATGTTGAGTGCATTACAACACTTGCTAGTCTACAAAGCTCTCGTTGTAACCCTGCCACAAGAAAAACATGCTGGTCACAAACTCATGCATTGCGGCTGCATTTAGAGCAAATGAAACAATTCCAAGCAGCCGCGGTGGCTCAGTGGTTTCGGCGCTCGGCTGCTGGCCCGAAAGACGCGGGTTCGATCCCAGCCGCGGTGGTCGAATTTCGCTGGAGGCGAAATTCTAGAGGCCCGTGTACTGTGCGATGTCAGGGCATGTTAAAGAACCCCAGGTGGTCGAAATTTCCGGAGCCCTTCACTACGGCGTCTCTCATAGCCTCACTCGCTTTGGGACGTTAAACACCTATAAACTAAACTCAACTAAACAATTCCAAAAAACGAATGTGACCCAGCTGGCACTGATCGTTCGCTCTACTGCGAGTTTAACCGCCAATAAAGTTTGTTATTTTTGAAAGCAAATGGTTGTTTACCGCTATAGTGAGGCAAAGTATGTTCTTTACTTCAGTACATAGTGCAATAAAAGTTTGCACGATACTGTATGCAAGTCCTTAATGAGCATACTGCAACGAAAGCAATGAAATATTCTTTTATAAAGGAGGAGAAGCCTTACAACTCTTTTCATCGCTTCCATTTCAGCAACTTTCGGAGACCCATCTAGGTTATTTTTGTGTACGGCTTCATGCTTTTGGTTATAAATTCTTTGGGCTCACACGAATGTAATTGAAAATCAGCAGGACGCCGAAACAATGCCCAGCCTTTGTTTCGATAAAACAAGAAAGATTGTTGAGGCGTATTTTCTAAAAGCCCTGAATTATAGCAAGGGAGATATCTTGAGGTAATCACTGCAGATTTCGTCTTTCATTTGGTCTGTTGCTATATTTTGCAGAAATTAAGAAAGACTGTACGTTATGTCCACTTTTCTACGCTACCGCTAGTTCAATTCGAAGTGAAGGCAAATGGACCAGATGCCTCTTCATCTAAGCCCTGGCGTAATTAAATAAATAGCTTCCAGTGTCTGCTACCGAAGTAGCCTTAACAAAAATTATTGTGTAAACAGTATTCGCCGTAAGGAATTGCAACCGAATTAATTTTCAAGAGGTTCAACTACCACTTCGCCAGAGTAGCATGATTTCAATTAAGGGAGATTTCGTTCACTGGTGAGATTGCTTTTCATAAGCATGAAACTTTTGAGATTTTCTACCTTTCATGAAACACAATAGGCCGCCTCTTGTGAGCACGTGTCTTTAGCAACTCGATTGGATTGAACCACCACCGAAAAGTAAGCGTTTCCTTTTTTTGTTAGTTTCGGTTCATAGGCACGAGGCATAAAATTCTGGGTATCCAACACAACAGAGCTGAGAGGCTGAAGATGGAGAGTGCCTTTACCCGTTTATAGAGCCGTAACTTACTCTCTGCTTTACAGATATATCAGTGATGGCTTAATAAGGTTCATGTGGCTATCTTCTGGATTTAATTATGCATAACCGCTAACTCCCTTTGCCACTGAAACAGATGGATATTATTCCTTCTAGAAAACTTAGCCACAGCAGTGCAACGAAACCAGGGCCTTACGACGATATGCATATTGAGCTTCCGGGTGAGTTGGTGATTCTGATTTCTGTCTTGTCCACTTCGCAGCTGACCGAAGTTTCAGTGGGAGATATGGTGACGAAAAATTTCAATTTATTTAACTGATTATATATTAGGTTGTACAGGCACTTTAATAACATCCTTTTGTGTGGACATTTTCATACTTCCGCCCTTTTAATTCAGCGAGACGTGGCGCAGGAGTAAATGCGTAGTTACCTAAAGGCTTTGGTGGGCAGTGCTTGGTAAGGGGTTACCTTAACGAGTTTGCAATACCGGCGCCAAAATTAGCTGACTGTATGTTTCTTCGATCGATTTGTTTGTGAAGTCATGTGAAAATACTCGACACCTACCTGCATATTTTATTCGTGAAGGAGAATCATACCAAGAACTACAGTTTCCTATGTAGCATATATTCTGATAATTACGCCAACACGCAGCAGACAAAAAAATTAAAAGGTAAAAAGGAAGTTTCTGTCTTGCAAGCTAAATTTTATTTTAACTGCATTCCTAGCGGTAGCAGGCCCGGACATATTCAGCGCTTTGCAATGTTTTCTTCTACTTTTCATATTTTGATGTTGCTGCAAAGAAAAAGAAAAATATCGCCCTGAAGGCTTACAACCAGACAATAGGGAGCGCACTGGTACTATAACGAAACGCGAACAAGATAATTGAAATGGCAACTAAGAAATTTGGAGGAGGAATACTAGAGCGGTTGATGTTCCCACCAAAAACGCAAAGCCCGCTCTTTAGAAGCGTTAGAGAGCCTCGCCTGCCTTTCCAGCAGGGAAAGTTTTCCAGCAGGCAATGTTTTTGATTGTGCTTAAGTTTTATTTATTTACCACGCGTTTCATTTGACACCGGCGGTGCATGGCCATGCAGCCATTCGATGAAAATAATTTCTCCACAAACAATAAATAAAAGATTGCCGATGAGAGCATGAATGAAGAAAGTGGTTTTTTTTTAGTTGTCTGCGACCTTGACTTAATGATCCGACAGCGAGCTGGCCCAGACCTGCGACCTTGTGTTGATTATTTGGAGGGCCTAGCTTCTGACGGACCTCGACAGTTTTCTAGGAACTTGCGTGCCTTCTTCCTCCGGAACAGCATTGTTTCAGAAGAACTCCACCAGTGTTGAGCAAACGCACCTCCTCGTCGTGCCGGCAGACCTCCGTGCCGATATCCTTTTGGCTTGCCACCATGAGCCCACCTCCGGCCACTTGGGTTTGCACGCACACTTGGACCTGTGCGCCAGGCGTATTTTTGGCCCAGGGGATAGCGCAAACTAAAAACAATAGCGTGCTTCGTCGTATACACAAGCCAAACGCAGTTACAAACTGAGGCTTACCGTAGGCTCTCGTTACGTAAGCTCTCTCCCGAGTTAAGCGTGCGTGGCTCTTGTGTAAGCTAAAATACCGTTTCCAAATTGGTGGCGCCCGTCCAAGCAGGATTGTTCGTTATAACTTCGCGTTTCAGTGCTTCCACTAGCCCTAAATGCGGCACCGCGCTTTCACTACGTCCAATTTCTCCAGACTCTGTAGATGTAAGCAATTAATTTGCTTAATTTTTTTATTTATAGTAACTATTCTGCCACTTAGAGACCTAAAGAAAGCGTTGCTTTGTTCAAAAAACAATTTTTGTTCTACAAACTAGATGGCGCCAATTGGCTGAACTTATCGTAGCGCCAAAGTTTGCATACGCTGGACTAAATGTGCGAATGTGAGAAATGGCTTAACATCCCGCAAAGATTCCTGCGTTTAGCTTGATAATTCTGAAAACGCTGATAATACGATGACAGCGGTGATTTTTACACTATTCCAACCACATCTGTGTGCACCGCGAGCAGACGGCACGCAGACGACGAGGCGCTGAGGAACCCTTCTAACGAGCTTTCTCATGCGGCTGAGGTGGTCTCCCTCTCTCCATGATGCCGTCAGGAACTATGAATTGCAGTACAGACACGATATGAAGAAAGCGAAAATCAACTCAACGCTTAAAAAAAGGTATAAAATGCAGGCAATTAAAAGAGTAACTACTTACGAAGATCACATGTCAGTTGACATATTTCCTTGTTCGAGAAGTTATTGACATTTCGTTCACATTCACTGTATTTATAACTAATTCAACGACCTGCTGTCTTATCGAAGTACCAGACCTCAACTGCCTCCTTGCGTTCTCCAGCACAGCCTGTTTCTTTTTCGGGAGGCTTAGAGCATTGATCACTAGGCGGATCCTCTTTGAGAATCACTGCATTCATTCCTACAAAAAAAATCTTGTTAGCACAGCTATTTAAAATGTGACAATACGGATCCTTTTTGCACTGCATCAGAACGATGAACAGTAAGCTTTTACAGTTTCCGTGTTTCATAAAGATCCTTTCAGGATACATTCTTGATAAGAATCGACCCTTCAGTGCAACAAGACGCTATGATTCAGGTGAAAGAAAAGTACAATATATTATATTCCCATGCAAGAAACAAAAATAAGAAGGGACCACAATACTGACAAATAGAAATACGACCATCCAGAAAAATTACCCGTCGTCAAGGCAATGCCCAGCCTGCTTTGGCGATGGCAAATCCCTCGCCGGGCCCGCCAAGCACGACCTGGCATGCCCACATGTGCTCCGTACACGAATATAAATTGATTATTTGTGATCTCCAAGTCCCGTAGTATGAATTTGGCAAGCATAGACACTTTGCGGAGAACCCACGAAGCCTCCTAGGCTGCCGCCGCACCCGCTAAATCTATTGGTGAGACTGGCGCAGCAGTACGTGTTAGACCAGCAGCACCGCCACAAGCTTGAAGGCGCACATCAACCTGGCGAGCCGACGAGCTCCTTGAGCCATGGCAGTGCCACTGTACCGGCGAAAATTAGCGGTGGACATCTGGTTTGCCTGTACGAGTTGCTATGACAAGCGTCACGGTATAAACAAGAGTCATGTTTGAAAACCCTACGAACGCTGCGGTCGCCGGCGACGAGGGGTGTAGGCAAAAACGCAGCCTACCTACACTGCGCCAAGCGATATTGCCTTCGAAACCAACTCTCGTAGGTGAATATTTCAAAGTGCACATGGCGCTTGTGGTTAGAAACAAGTTGGTTTCTGCCCGGAGAGTAGTGCATCACGTTTTCAACCTGTTCGCCAGATGAACTTATATAGTGGAGCACTTCATCCGATTCCTTCTCTGCTTCAATTTTACAGTAACAGTGCAGCTGCGGCAGCTAACTACGTCAAATTATTGAGTTGAATAGAGAAAGCACAGGTATACAGAAAAATAATTCTCTACAGTCTCAACTGCATGCATGTTTGGTAAGTTCAAGATGTAGGAAGACGAGACGCATGACGCGAAGCAGCTTTTTAACATGATGAACCTTGTGGTGTGCTTCCTTTTTCGCCAAGCCACTTAACCCGGAGAACACGGAATATTGCTGGAAACAGAAGCCATCGTTATTTTGAATATGGTATAAAATTGCGATCTCTTTGACCTTTGGAACTTTTTGGAGTAGAGAGCAAAATTAATGCTTTATTTTTCTTGATCAAATAAAAATTTTTAGTAGGTGCCTTTTTCTCGCTTCATCGGTAATCTCTGCAAGAATGCTCTTTTTGTATTCTTTGCTTTGGAGAGCTGCACGAGCGCATACAGATACGTTTTCCTGTAGCGTACAGCTAAATTGGCGTTTGCTGTGTAGAGCTAATTGTTTGAGTAATTCACCTCACTTTAAAATTGCCTTAAAAAGCAGCCTTATTCTGCTTGATAAAAACGACTTTTGGTGTGATATTTGCTTTTTTGGTCAGGTTCTGATTCACCTACAACTGCAAAATCCAGACAACGCTGGGAATTACACTGTGCGACTTTGCCGGGATCGTAGCGCCGTTTAATCATTCTCTCTGAACGATGATAAAAGGTCCATCTTGTTCAAGCTCGTTAAAGGAAAAATAGAGAAAAATACGCTTCATACGTTCTGCTACCAGAGTGCTGCTTAGAACTTTGCGCTTAGTGGCTCGCTATGAATGCTGAAGGAAATTGTGAGGAGCTATTTTGTTTGATTTTTTATTTTTGCGCGAAGAGCTGACCGGAACGTAGTGCGGGTGACTGGCATCTCCAGAGGGTCCTTTGCTTTCAACTTTCGATCACACGAGCAAGGAATATCACTTCTAAATTTCTCATAATGAGAGCCCCAACAGAGCATGAACAAGTAGCCAGCTTTGATTCTTGCACTATTCGTCACGCGACTGAAGAGGCAACATGAGGATTAAAAGATCCGCACTATCAGATTGCAGAAGAAGAATACTAGCCGCGCAGCAGATCCATCGCCGAACTTGTCCCACTCCGCTGCCGCTGCCCGCCGCTTTCGCATCTGACGTGATACACTTGTGGAAGCTTATGCCGTTGCCTTTGTGTATCCTTGCGGCTCAACCAACCGCACCACAACTAGTCGAAATATGTGGATTGTGTTCGTAAACACGCATGCGTGGCGTACCGAAGGTGAACGGCACCGCCTTAATGCTAAACAACGAAAGTTACTGCTAATGCCTGCGCCACCGCATCTCCGTGACGTCACGGCCTGGTGCTCGTCTGCAGTCAACTAGGTTACGGACTAGTGGATCGAGAAAAGGCTGAGCCCTGAAGCCTTTTCGCTTACGCCGACAGATGGCGCTGCCACTCCCTTCACCTGGCCAAATGAAGCAGTTCAGTGATCGTCGGATGGCTGATTTTCGAAAAAAATTAAAGGTAAGCAAAAAAAATGTTGGAATTATGCAATCTTACTCGATAATTAACCAAAGAAAGCGAGAAAGGTTCCAAGATGCCGAGAAGAAATGTTTAGGGACAGACGACGCTGTGAACTGCATTACGTAAGCTATAGCTGAGTCATTTAGGAGCGACTAGAACGCAATCTCCCCTAATTAGGGAGCAACGCATGACAACAATATAGAAAGCAGCTCAGAACTCGCCAATCTTAACTGGACAAAGGCGGAAGTCAATTTCGTAAACGCACATCCGCAGAGACAGAAGAAATTCCGATCAAGCTGGTTAATCAGCTTAATCCAAGAAGTAAGGGAGCAATAAAAGCATTGGAAACCATCATAAGAAATAAGCAAATTCCGCACAGCTGGCGAGATAGTAAAATGAATTTGATTTATTAAGGTAAAGGAGATAGGATGCGCATAAAATCCTTCACACCCATTACTATAAAATTCGGGATATAAAGGCTGGCAATGTAGGCGGTGAAGTTAAATAAAGCAGTAACGCGTAAAACGTAAGAAGATACTCGAAGAACTTAATAAATGCTTCAGAAGGGGTGGGCGCTTGTTTGATCGCCTGTTCCTGCTTACCTAATGCATAAATATAGCTTATTGGAAAAACAGAGCTCTGTATTTAGTGTTCCTGGACATGAGTGGTGCCTACGACAACGTGAACAAGGAACGCCTGTGGAACATATTAAAAGATTAAGGTATCAGTCATGAGATAACTAATTTCCTGCAGGGAATACACTGGGATAACAAAGTTGAAAATACATAGAAGAAGTACCACAGCTGTCCAGGTGCGCAAAGCATTAAGGCGAGGGTGGCCTCTATCACTGCTGCTCTTCAATCATTATATGATAAATATTAAAGAAGGCTACTGTAATGCAGGTTATAATCTGCTGTATATATTAGGCGGAAAGGAGATTTAGCAATGCCTGCCTGATTTAATGTAAGTGGACGATAACGTACATCTAGCAGATAGCCAGGAAAATTTTCAAGCTCTGGTTGATCGTGCAGGCGTAGGAGACACTCTAGGTTTGAGCTCTAGCGCAGTTAGGTCAGTTATGATGATATTGAAAGATACAACTGATCAGAGTCTTGCAGTAAAATGCCATGAAATGCCGAGAGTGGTCGAATAAAAATACTGCGAAGTACGGGTAATGTCTAAACGAAGGACGAGCGTACACGGAAAAACATGAACAGTCGGTTAGGGAAAAATGGCGAAGTTATGCGGGGATAATGAAGCATATGGAATTACGTGGTTAAACAAATATGAAGTACGGAGAAGTATTTGGAAAATAACTGATGCGATAGCTTATTTTCGGAAATGGGGGTCTATGCCTAGGGGATGAGACTATTGTTTCGACGAAGTTCCCTTGTACGTCCCACTGTAAATGAACTTTAAAGCAGTGCGCTCTGTAAGTAAACAAAGAGGCGGCTATCGCGGCGAGCTCAGGAGATTGAGAAGGTGCCTGGAGTCACTGGATAACTTATCCAGTCACTCTAAAGGCGCTAATTGAAAGGCGCCTTTCACTGTTGCTGCGCCTAATCTAAGACACGACCGCTAAGGCGCACAAATTCAGGATCAGATGAGCTCCTTAAGCTATTGCTTAATGCATAAAAATTACGGCTCGTGTCTACACGACGTCTTCATCCTATGACCCGAATTATTCGCTTGAACGTGGTACTACACAATTCGCAAAATGAAACCCTTCCCAAAGTTACAGGATAGAGTGATGTTGGCGGTGAAAACGGTCGTCATGAGCGCCGCAGTAGGCGTTCCTCTAGTGTTGCAGCCCCGTTGTACAAATGATGGTCGCCTCTGCACCAAGCTTAACAACGTGCACTCAGTCGAGTCACCGGTGTGCATCGTTTTTAATAAGCTATTCAAAAATAACTAGTAGAGTCCTTTGCCTAGTGTTGTTTCGGTGCTTGCACTGGGTGTCCATGCTCACTTTTTCACTTCCTTTCTAAGGGGCTTCTAACTAGAAAACTGCTGGCACTCCAGAGTGTTTCCGTTCACTCCTGGTTATTCGAAGTGCTGGTGGATATCTTTGCACGACTTCACTGATTCGTTTGAAATGATTGTTGATCGAATATCAAAATCCACTGTCCCTTAAAAGTAGCGCAGTCTGAATAGCCCGCGTTGAAACAAATTACAACGCTCCTAACGCCTTGCCATCGCTTCTGCAGCGTGGCTTCAGAAGTCGATCGCCCTGTCTTTATTGGAGTGAATGTAATAATTAACACAGAAATATTGAAAGGTCCGCACAAGACTAATATTTCCCTGTTATCCAGCTGAAAGATGTGTACACGCAATAATCTTCCGTCTACAACGCACACCGCCGGTGTGACCTGATTACCTGACTCCCGTGAAAAACCAAATTTCCCGGGCGTCAACGCAAAGCGTAGCCGTGAGCTGGTGATCCCTGTAGCAACTTGAACCTTGTGTATTTGTTTTACATTTTTGACTACGCGTGCACAAAGCACCTCTTTGACTGCCACGAATTCAACTTCCCACCGTGTAGGGTAGGAAACCGGTTATTTTTCCGGTTAACCTCCCTGCCTTTCCTCTTCTCCCTGCTCCTTGGCTGCGGAAATAGCACGGAAGCTAAATCTGATGATGGGTTACGATCTTTTACAGCCTGAGAATGGGCTCTTTGGCGCAAGTTCAAATCCTTCCGCTTTGATAAAAGCCAAATTTACGCCCGAAAAACTTTTGTATCTTTTGTAAAATTTTGCTAAATAGAACTGTTACAAAGTGGTCTCTAAAATGAGGCTGACCCCACACTGCTAGGTCTCTACCAGTATCATTAACATTCCAGACAGTGAGGAGACGATGAAAGCTAAAGCGAGAGTCCTAGTACGTATCTTCCCTTGAACGTCTGTTTAAAATCTGGTGTTTAAAATCGGTTGTTTTTTGGTTTAGCACTAGAAGGAAAAATACAACTTCAGAACTATAGGCGCTCTAGATTAGCCTTTAACTAGAGAGAGAAAAAGGCAGCCCCTTAAAAACAACAAGAAAGCAAACCCCCACCCATGTTGGAAAAACTGCAGCCCCATAAAAGTTAATTACGCTTACACTATTCTGCGTAAGATGTAAAAGTCAGCGTGTCAAGCGAGGGGGCGGGCTGTATATATTTAATATTCCGGCCCCTTTCACTACTTCCTGGGTCCGTTAGCCTACTGTACGGCGCAGGTCTCCGCGCGCTCATCATCATTATCGGCATGACTACACCCACTGTTGGGTGAAGGCCCCTCCCATATCTCTGCAACTAACCCTTTACTTTGCCAGATGCGGCCACCGTATCGCAGCAAACTTCATCTAATCTGCCAACTTAACTTTCTGCCGCCTTCTGCAGCGCCAGCGGTTATCTAAGCCTTTGCATTATACCCTTGTCACACGGGCACTTTCGATCCTCATTGAGTCAATGCTAATCAACTAGAATGCAGTTCAGAGTTTGTTACAAGGTTATTCTCAAGCGTAATCGAACCCGATCCTGCTTGGCACGGTAACGATATTACAAGCGCGCTTGAGGTTTCAAGCGCAATTGAAAACAGGCGTTCAAACACTCGCTCTCAGAAAGATATAAAAATGAATGAAAGTTAATATAGCAAAAGCAAAAATTTTAACGTATATACTGATTAAAACGCGTGACAAACCTTTTTTATTGCGCCATTCCTGCTATACAAAGGCAGATTTATTATTAATCTGAACAACGGGGTACTCCATCGGTGCAAACGAATCTAGTGTCCACCAGTTAGCGAGTTGACGATGCGACTGCTTCTTTTGCCTCTTCTTGAGCAGCTGACAAAAGTATGTCTGCGAAGGAAAGGAAGTTAGATGGATCGCAATCGTCAACCCGCACTTTTTTATACGGAGACCGCAGGCCTTGGTATCACAGTGTCATGTAGGGCACTGTGTAAGCAGACACAGCATGCTACGAATTTCGGCGTAAAATTTTGCGCCACCGTGCGCACATAAGGGAAAGTTTCAATGAGCATTAAAAACGCCCGGATGCTTCAGTCTTGCTCGAAATCATCGGTGCAGATTGAGTTCCATTAAAATCGAAAGTGCCCTTGTGACAGGGGTATTACGTGCGTTGCCCGAGCCTATTTCTATCTTTGATTTCTACTAGCATATTATCAACACGCGTTTGTTACCTCACACACTATGCCCGCTTCCTGTCTTTTAATATTGCAATAAATTATTTCCCGCGCGCGATATTCATCCTCGCGCTATAAGACTGCTACAAACCTTTTTTTTAAAGCAACTTATAACCCCTGCACAGACACACCCAGAAAAACCAGGAGCGCTTTCGAAGACGGTTAGAAACCGGCCACGGCCGCATTTTGATCGAGGCGAAACGTAAAGGCGCCCGTGTGCAGTGCGATGTCAGTGCGCGTTAAAAAAATTGGCAGTGGCCTAGCTCGGCTATGCCAGGATGTGCGTAGTGAGAGGTTACGTTTCCTGGGTTCGCTTGTTGTGGTCACTGTATATTTAGCAATGAGAGACATTGGGCTCCATTTCAGCGGCTATGCGCCGTCTATTACGCTCGGCAGTCTGGCATCTCCGTTTGCCAAGCCGTTCCTCTCTCTGTTCGGGCGTCTCCGTTGATCTCTTCGCCTTCTGACGATGATTCTCAATTTGTTGAGTAGCCAACTGCCAGGAGACAACTTCAGGATGGGAAGGCTTAATCTTCCCTTGTCTATACTGCCGTTCAGCAGCGGCTAGAGTCCTCTGTGCACCCATATCAAGCGTTGTGATACAGCGGCGAGGAGGCGACGAAGCGCGCGGCGCACCTTTAGGGTCTCTTTGGTCGCATGGTATCGGCGCATGCGCAGAACTGTCTACCCTGGATCACGGCGAAATGGTCGACTGGTAGCTCCGGTGTAGCTCTCGCTACAGTATCCCCGGGTGGTCGAAATTATTCCGGAGCCCTTCACTGCGGCATCTCTTTCTCTCTTTCATCCTTACTTTCCTCCCCTCTCTTAAGGCATGGTCCGGGTGCATACCGAGACATATGATATAATCACTGCGCCATTTCTTCGTTAAAAATCAATTTTGAAGAGTGTTCTCTCTTACAAGAGTGTGTATACGCGATCATAACGAATGGTACATAACGCGCAAGGCATAAGCTGTGCGTTAAGGACATCTATCTGATCGCATGAAGGACTACGCCTGGTGACGTCATCAGGGGTGTGCACGCGCTCTACCCAAAAATATTTTTGGGGAAGTGAGGTGTATGCAGGGATGGCAGGTGTTCGCGTAGGTTCTTTGTGCCGAAGTCGTGGGGAGCCGCAGGCACACCTCTCCTTGTAAAAGCACACAAAGCAAAAAATTCCACTGTAATGATTTTTTGGCGCCTGGAAGCTGTGCCTGGCAAAAATGTGCCACCAATGAATATTGCACAATCAACTTACGAGCTATACCACTACTCTAAGCAGCTCCCACTAGCAGGCCGAGATTTCCTTGTTGGGCAATGAGTGACCCTGTTATTGCCGGCTTTTCGCGACGATTATATTCGCTCTCGGTGCTTAAAGTGCAGGTGGCATGGTTATAGAGCATATATTCTGAATACAGCCCTTGCTCTGCGCTGAATTTTTCCCGTGACGAGTGGTAAGCAGTCTAGTAACGTCTATCTACACCGCTGTTATCGGTGAAAAAAAAAAAATCGCCTTGTTTCAGTTTTCTCCACTTCCACCATAATTCGCGGAACTCACAGAGCGGGCATCAGACGATGGGCGGTCATACCTCTGGGGCGCAAAATGGAAGTAGCCACACACGCACTCACAAAACTTTGGATGTTTTGGAGAACACTTCAACCACCCGACCCATCGTTATCCAGAACGTACACCAGCCCCAGCCGAACTTATTCGAAGCACATCTTCTTCCGCTCACAATAGCCCTCGCACTGAATTATGGAAGAGCGTTTACCCCACTCTATACAACGCAACGTGTGAGCACACAAAACCCCTCCTTCCTCCAGTTACCCCCTATATCCCATTCCGCTACGTCCTGATGGGAAGTTGCTCTGTCCAGCTTAAGCCTGATCGATCAGCAATTGCCGATAACGCGGGTCCGCATGATAGCACAAATGATCGAAGTCCTGAACTGAAGTCCCCGCCCACGAGGAGGGGCCCCCCAGGCGCTTTTCCGAAAAATAAACGTTTCACATTACAACAATCATCACGGAATAAGGGCCCGCTTTGAAAAGTTCCTCCACCGATGGTTCTCTGTTGACAAGTCTACTGACACTTTTGCGAAGATATTTTGAGTGAAAACATACACTAGAAGAGTAAAGGCACGTAAGACGGATGTACTAAGCCATGCGTCCTTTTACAGGCTTGTTGTCTAAGCGGCATTATTGAGGGCATCATCATAATCATCATCACCTGTGCCAATCAATCGGGTCTTACTGCTGACTGCAGAATGATCTCATAAACCAATTATTTCGCCACCGCTAAGGAATGAAATCAGAGTGCACAATAGAAAATTATTTAAAAGGTAGTGGAGAGGGCTCACTCAGGAGATGAGGGAAGAGGAGTTCAAAAGATTACGACGCGCTATACAACCTTCCATTGCTTGCTAAAGTGTAGCTGCCAAGCCTAAACCGTTACGCATGTTCGAAATAGCATTCAGAATGAATGAGATGAGCTTCTACGTCGTTATATGTAGAGCACAAGCCACTAGATATCAGTCGAACACATGAGGGCAAAAACACTGTAACACATATCGCGGTTTCGGCAGCAAAGTGAGAATCATTATTAGATGCATGCAAAATTTTATCTAACGAGGAAGGCACTGGTTTCGTACTGCATTTGGTTTAAGAAAAGCGGCAGTTGCTTTAACAATTCACCGAAATGGGCGGAAACAACAAAATTCCTGTTGCTTACAAAATAGAACGGCCGAAAAAATTAATGTGAGGCTGGATAAAGACGTCCTTATCTGATGCCTTTTAGTGACTTTGGGTAACATTTGCTTGAGTGGGCATTTTGATTGTTTTAGTGCATAAGCGCAATCAATGGCTACGTTTTTATCTCTCTTTGTCCAAAAATAATCTACCGTCTATCTGTCTGTCCACAAAATGATAAAGCTCAAGAGAATCAAATCCACGAAAAAGATATAGCCCCCAAATCGCTTTGAACGCAGGCTTTAGAAAATAGCGCGTCTAACTACTCGGCCATTTGAACATTTTCTTTGTTAAACATGGTAATAATTTTACTGAAAGAATAGGCTATACAAATGAACTAAATACAAATAATGGAAGAGCATCTGAAGCATCAAAGGCATTTTAAAACAAAGCTGGCCTGTGATGTTTCTACTTGTTGTTTTAGCTTACTTCAAGCGGTTGTGTTTAGTGTGCATGGTGCAATAATGTGAAAGATATATTCCACAGTAGCTTGCGCGTCCGCCAAGGCATCTTTTAGTGTAAAGAACGGCTCCTCGCCAAAGAATGAGAATGATATGTACAATTTGATATTAGATGGTGCCGCAGTGCCCTGGATTTGTTGCTTCAGGAGTGACGACCCCTTATCTGAAGTAGTGACACATCAGCAGACTTTCTAAATAGCTTAGTTGGCAAAACAATCATGCTATTTTATTTGTGCTAGGAACAAAATGTTATTGCGTAAGATAGTGACTGCCGTTATAAAGCATGGTCAATTACGCAACAAATTCAGTATATTAGACTGCGTGGAGTCAAAACTACACTCAGAGTGGTTCGTTTTACAGCATTTACTGACGTACTGTTTTTTGCTCATGAGCAGCGCGTAATGCGCTATACTGGTAAAAAATACCAGAAATGGCGTGCGAAATTTCGTTTTTTCTTTTGCTTGGAAACAGTGACAGTGTTAGGTTTGCTTTCATGGTCTCGTCTTTTTTTACGGGTTCTATGGATGTGTTGTAGTCATTTCGACGCACTCAATATAGAAACAAATTGTCGCGACTCAGAGAAAGCCGCGCACCATGCAAGAAGGCCTGTAATTATTGGTACATTATTGGGCACCCGGTCATGAATCGACGCAACGAAATCTCGAACTGTTTGTGAGTTTCGTAAATCCAAGGAAATGTTACCGTGTAAGAGTGTCCTGATGCTTCACGACCACTGGAACATTGAAAAAAGAAACTAAATTTGCTTGACAGGGTGGAACGACCGCGCGGTTCATTTTCAGCAAACATTCCTTTAACTCGCCAGTGCCTAATTAGGTATTCACGAACAATAACAGCAGATTGGGCGAATTGTTAATTATTCAAGATAGCCCAACAGCGGAAACAAGCAGGACATCATAAGAGAATGAGCACACAGACCAGCGCTCAGCTTACAACTCTGTGTTATTGGAAATAAGCACGCCAATTTATACAACACTAAAACTGCCCGCATGTCCATAGTCAACCGCTTACGTTACAGTAAAAAATATAAACCGCTTCAAAAAGCAAGTGTATATATCGCTGGACCGCTATCAACAGTAAAGTATGCTCATTTTCCGAGTGGATAACGTCAGAGATGGCTCACTAACGCTCCCATTATTTTTTTCGGATAGTATGGTATTCATCAGCAACCCCCATGGTGCGCCGATCTGAATGAACAAAAAACATTTCTTTATCATCAAATGCGAAGTGCGTTGGCAGGAAAAGCAATGCTTAGCCAGGTTTGTAGCCTTCTTTTGCAAGGTATAAGCGTGCATCATGAGTCGCATGTTCATGCATAGGACAGTCTGGCCTATGTAGGTAAGGCCGCAGGACAGAGGAATCTGATAGACAAAGACAATCTTACATGGAACATACCTATTTTTGTGATTAAAAGAGAGTGGGAGCCAAGTACGGAGTAAAGGTTCTTTTCTTCACTCCTAACAAACTGGTAAAAGCGGGGGCTGCTATTCAAAGAAAACATGACGGGCAAATGAGAAAGGCGTGCACCATAAATAATAAAAGTAGGTATGTTCCATGCAAGACTGGATTTAGCTATGAAATCCTCCTATCACGCGGCCTTACGTACAGACTTGAAATGCATGAACGTGCGCCTCATGGAACACGCTATTTTCTTGGAAAATAAGGCTGCAGTCCTGGCAAAGCACTGCTTTTCCTGTCAATGAATTCCTTATTTTGTTGATATCGGAGTGTTCTTTTGTTCATTCCGACTGGCTCACCAAGGAGGTCGCTGAGGTATTGTCCGAAAAAATAGTGGGTGTGGTAATGAGCCATCTGTGATATATGTACTTAGTATATGAGCAGGGTTCACAGTGGACAGGGTTCAGCGATATCTACGCGTGATTTTAGGAGCTGGTTTTGTTTTTTACGATAACGTGTGTGGTTTACTATGAGCATGTGCGCAGTTTTGTGTCGTATAAATTGACGTGCTCATCTGCAGTAAAACTCATTTGTAAGTTAGGCGCCCGACTTTGTGTTTGTTTTCCTACTCTGCCCTGTTTGCTTGCGCTGCGTAAGTATCAAGGATAGGTGTTCATATTGATGCAGGCCGCAATCCTCAAAACAGGCATTACGTACCTACAGAATGCCTTAAGGAAACAAAAGAAAAACGTCCAGAAGAACACGCAGGCGTGCTTCGTCAACATGTTCCTTGTACGGAGAACTTCCTCAGTCACAAACACAGCGGCAGTATATTGCCAGTAGCACGGGAGAAGGTGTAGTTCAAAAATAATATCAACGTGACATCTATATTTTTGTTCATGTGTGCAGAAGTTTGAAAAAATGGGAGATAATCTAGGGCTTACTTGCACTAGTGTAGCAGAGAAGCTGTGTTAATAAAATCATTCTAGTTTGTAAAATGAACATATCCAGTTCCCATTTACAGCATAACGCTTCCTAATGTTCAACCCTGCCTTATGTAAGCATCTGTGTATATCAAGGAAGGCCTATTGATTGTACCAGACATGTGAGATGAGATGTAAAAGTTAAGTAGTTGTGGAATAAGTGCTAGTCTGCAAGTTTTTAGAACTGACTGGAAAAATATTTTCTTCGAAAGGCTGCATTTCGCGGTGACGTGGCAATGCTCACAGTGCCATCAATTTCGGAAACCCGTGAGACTTTTGTCGAAGCCACTTATACTTAATGCGAGAATTTTTCAAACCTAATAATTTGCCATAATGCAGATATTTAAGGCCACACGCAGGCACAGTGCAAGTGATTTGACCTTCCAGGTTATTTTTAAACAAAAAAGGCAAAACACCACCGATATATAGGGTCTACCACTCTAGTTGCCTTGGATTATTTTTATTATGCGTTGGTAAATTATTTTACCTTCTGCTGACTGGGCTCAAATGCATTCAGGCTGCACCATGTCCGACGACCTCTATTCTCAAGTGTGCACCTTGCCATGATCAGTTTTAGCTCAAAAGCATTAGGTGTATGGGATTTTTTCAAAAGTGCAATTTGTTGTCAGTGCGGAAACGCTCGAAACGTCCTGGGAAAAATCTCAAGAAGGTTTAAGCTTTCGTTTCCTTCTGGATCAGTCTCTGCGCTCAGAGTGTAGGCGCTTGCAGGTTTTAGAAGTGCGGATAACTTTGGCCGTGAGTTTGGCAGGCCTTCGCGCGTGCAGACATTAAGCATTTCTTTACTTTAGCAGTAAGGGTTCATTGTATTAATAGCAGCAGACACACATACAAGTGTCTTGAACTCTCTGAAGTTATTCATCCATAAAATCAAGCTACACACTGTTTTTACGCTGCAATATAAATACAGGGCTGGAAATGCTGCTGTGCCCGTAGCTGTGTCCAAACTTACATGCGCGTCTTTTTGAGCAGTAGCCGGGAGTACGCTTCGGTGGGCTTAACGTGATGGATAGTATTGTGGCTATGATTTTACATTTCGCCTAGTATACTGTTGTCTACTGATGAATATATAGTAATATCTGCTGATCTACTAAACATACATCCTATAAATTTTAAAATCTTGTGGTTGTGTTATTGTAGACGCTCACATTGCGTGTAGAGCTTGCGCTATCTGTATGTCTGCGAAGAATGGATAGATGTTTCTTTAATGCTTACCGCCCTGACGCGACCAATGAGAGGCGCCGTAGTAGCAGACTCCTGAGTACTAATTTAGTACCATTCGGGAATCTTTTAACCGAAGTGATATCGAGCTCATGGGCTTTTTGTTCTTCGGCTCTATCAAACGACTGCCGCACTGGCCAGGATGAAATCCGAGCTCTTGGGAAGTGAAGCTTAACTTGTTATATGCACGTGCGATGATGTGCACCACAAAATAATGCAAAAAGAAACTGTCACACACTTTCTGCCAAGTCCGACTCGACATTGTTCAACTTAAGGAAGCCGAAAGCCACCGAAACCAAAGAAATCAAAGGGAATGTTTATATCTTGTTTGTTTGTGCTCTTGCTCAATCGGAAATTATTATCGTTAATATTATATTCCTCAATGCTGGTTGACTATAAAGTACAAAAAAACACTATATGCAACTGATGAGATTCTAACCAAATGCCCCCGGACTATGTGTACGGCGTTCTGCCGCAACTCTTTCGCTATACCCGGAATATTTCCTCGTTATATCAGTTAATAAATTTTACAGACGTGTGCATCACAACACGACCAATCGTTTGACACCATCTGGAACACACTGCGACGAATAGTTTGGCCTTAATGGCCATCTCAAGGTCCTCGGAATCCATTGATTGGGGCGGAAATGTCGCCGTTGCGAATACCGCACATATTTTGGGCTTCATCTCTCTCTTCCTTCCCTCTTGAGGGTGAAATGCTTTGTAACATTGAAAAGGGTCGCGTTCAGTCTGCGTCCCCTTTCAATGTTACTAAGCATTATGGGCTAATGGCACGCTTAACTGCCTTATTCCTCAGTAATATAACAGCGAGGTGCTTTTACACGACCAGCAATTTTTCTTGCGCAGTAGCATTTTGTTTCTCTTAATTTCAAGAGCACCGCAAAAGAAAAAGTAGTTAAACTAGGTAAATTTCCTATTATAGTTTTTTACTCCAACTGAAGCACAAACACCACATTTAGTCTTATGCAACAACCTACGGATCAAAATTTATTCCCTTGTCGGCTAGCTGCAGTCGACAGATACTAATCGTAATTTTCCCAGCAACATAGCTGTATGCAGCTGATATATAATTTCGAGCCCCTCCCACTGGGCCTCAGTAATTCCTCAAATAGCGGCTGTGTTGTTTTCATTCGGTGAACAGCTTTTCAAAGAAAGACCTCTTCAAGCGCTATGACAAAGTTTGTAAAGTCTACTAATTCATTTCTGCTTGGCAGCAATAAAAATGTCGCATAATGATCGAGATTATGATGGCGTAACTAAGGATAAAACACCCTTGAAATTATAGCCAGATATGATCACAGGAGATAAGTTTTACGCTAACTTATCTATATTGAAGATTTTGATTTCGTTAAACGTAGTTGTTGGACTACGTGAGTCTGTCCAGGTGGCGAATTGGCCCTGAAGAGTTTCGTTCTCCCTATGGTTGGTAAATATAGTGAGTTGGCGATAAACAGTGCAAAATAGGAGAAGCGAATCACAATCTGCCATTTTTTCTAAATAAATATAAAGATACTGCTGGATTTAGTCCAAAACAACTGCGAACATACTTTGTGAAAATGTAATCTGTATTTATTCTTATGTCATCTGAGAAAATGTCTGTCATCACTGTACTCTTTTTTTTTGCATTCATTCATTATTGATAAACATTCTGTTATCTTATTTCTGCTGTGTTGCTCTCATGCATACGCTGTATAATTTCTTTTCTATTTATTTATTGACGACCACTACTGTATTGTTCATTGTTATTTCGTTTTGTCTGCTGCTGCCATGTAATGGTTTCCTGGGCCTTCGTCAAGCTGTCCGTACAGCTTTTAGCCCAGGTGACCATCCAGATACTTTCTGGAGAATAAAATATGATTTGATTTGATTTGATTTGATAATATCTTGCTTTGACCCGCCACGGTTGTAAGAAAGTCTGTTAAAATTTGTATATTTTCTGGTAATTTTGTAGTTGATGCCAACTTTCCACCAACTGGTAAAACTGTTACGCTTTTTGCACAGAAGGTGGCCTCTCTTATTGCATTTTTAGGTCCCTCCACTCTCCCAGTGCGCGGATGTAACGGGGATTTGGAGGCGGAGTTTAAACTATGTGCTTATAGAATGCGTCGTGGCTTTCAACTGCGCAGTTGAATTAACGGTTCCTCTCCGTTCCTTTTATCTTAGTTACGCCTCCATGGTTGTTCGTTGTGTCTGAGACACAGTCGCGTCGCTCTATGGATATTTTGACGGTAGGATCGCTTCTGTTCGTAATAAGCACGCGCGCGCTATAATAGATGCCTTTTACTCTTTAACAGTGAGCATTATTTTACATTGACAAAGAGTTCATATCTGACAGAAACTACACCTATTTAAAAAAAACAACGCTGTGGCCTAAGCCCATGCAGTGTCAAGAAAATTATTTTTCCTGATGATGCTGGATTTTATAGCGCAAGGACATCTGTGGCAAAAAAGTGCCATGGTACAATATATTTTTCTTCTACTTAAGGTGGGCTCTAAGAACCATTTCCCAAGCATTTCAATTTAAATAAGCCGTGCACCAGACCACGAAGATTTACAGTTTGAAGCCAACCAGGCTTTATTTCTCTCTCGGCTTGTCGGAACATGCATCCGAGCTGACGCTTAGAGCGCTATGTCCTGTTTTGTGTTTGTCGCAAAAGCTAGCGCACTTGGCTCAGCAGTAGAACAAAATAATATGTTCTTCTAGAGGTTGATGAGGAATGTCAAATTTTCGTTCTCACTTTCAACTAATTAGACTAAACTGGTGTGTATCAACAAATAGCGCCATGCCCCATTGCTCTGCTTCTGTTTTTTGTCCTCGTCGCTTCGCAAAAATGTGACTGCTGATGTGCCATAAGAACAAAAACCACCTTGTGGCCATTATCAGGCGCGTTCCATACGAACGTAGTTTTTGTGGGCTTTTCTGATTAAAAAAAGAGAGAGTTAAGTTATGCCTTCTGAAGAAGAGTGATAGAAAGTTTGTTCCGGCGCAAGTCAGCTTGTCCAGCGTTCTGTCGATACGGTCGGTTATGTCCGGAGCGAAGCTCCGCCCACATTTATAATCTCTACCCAGAATTTGTCTACGAAACAAAAGGTGTCTGGTGTTGTAGCCCTCATTGTTTCCTGAACTTGAAGATTATAGAGGATGAAATTGTAGCATCTAAATACATATGACGCCATCTGGCTCAATGCAGCCGAACGTCAAAAGGTGATTTCATGCACTGTTGTGATTTCTTAGTGGACCAATGTAGCTACAAGCGGCCATAGGCGTTGTTGCCAGCTGTCAATTTTTTTTTTCAAGTTGCACAGTAATATAACCGAGATAATATTATTTCTGATAGTATTTGCTATCAAGGAAGTTGAAGCTAAAGTAGCATAGAAAATATTGCCTAAATACTGCAATACGCTAGGACGGCATAAAGGATTTGTAACTACTCCTTCTCCATATATCTCTGAAAGAGAACGATATTCATACTTTCTGATCAATACGCTCTATTGATCAGTCACGTTCGGAGAGTAAAGGCAATTGGAATTCAAGTAAACGAAAAGCATAGACTTTGTGTGTTTTTAATTTTTATTACTCAGCTAAAATGAAATGATTCTAATATTTTCATTTGTCTCTCAAACGCGAATATACACGAGGCTAGTTCTAACTGTACAAATCAAAAAACAATATAATGAATCGAGATTTCACTACACAAGACTGCGTTTTGCGCCATAAATGTCGAGGATTTTCGCAAAACGGATGGCTGTTCTAGTGCAAACTTAGAAGAGAAGATATTGTCTCTCTCTTTCGACTACCTTTATATTCACAATTAAAAATTATGCTTCCAGGCGGAAGTTTACCTCTCTGATGTTTGTAGCGCTTTCCTCCATAGCATTCTTCACGTAACTGCAGCAGCAGATCACTGCAACCAGCAATGCCAAGCAGATCACTGATGCAATCTGCTGTTTCCTCACGGCTCTACTGGTCGAAACAACGTTTTAATAAACTTTTTTGGAAGCGCGGCTGCTTCTTAACGACGCCCTTCGGGATAATGCCCAAGGCCTCACACCTGCACATTTAGAATCATAGCGTAACACTGCGACCGTTGCTGCCAACCAAAAAGGCAACCGCCCTAAAGCCAGCTGTCGTAGCTTACGCTATGATTCTAAATGTGCACGTGTGAGGCTCTGGGCATACTCCCGAAGGGCGTCGTACAAAAGAAGCCGCGCTTCCAAGAAAGTTCGTTCTGCTGCTCTTTCCTTGTATTATATTTTCATCCTGCTTTTTTACTGACAAACATTATGAAATTCCTTCTGCGCCATTGTGAAAATAATTTTTTCGTGTTCTGCACGGATTTGTGCAGAAATATTGAACCTGAGCTTGCTCTCAGACCACTCGACATGCTCATGTTGTTGCCTTTTGACCGCGGACGTCGACGAAGTGTTTGTGGAAGGTTCTGGTTAGTTTACGCAGGCCGGCAACCCTGCTGCCTTGGCTGTCCACGAAACACTGTATCGGCATGCAAAAGTCACAACGGCATCTAGAGATTCTGGCATTGCACTCCGAGCGCAGAGTCTGCTCACACCTCAACTGTGTGCAGAGCTGAAGTTTTCAGTGACGTTTGTATGCAAAAATAAATAGAAAGGTGCTGGAATTGCTACGTTAACTGGCTGAACGCTCTTCGTCTTGGTTCCACGTTAACAGTCGTGGTTCCACTTAAGTTCCTGTTAAAGCCTCTGTTCCATTTATTTCATCTAGAACAAGGCTCGTTCTAGCTTTTTTAAGTGGGACAAACACTTTCGCAGTCCCTTTTCTCCTTTTTGAGTGGAACTTATGGGGGACACGTTCATAATACTCGAACAGCCAGCTCGTAGCTTTTTCTCGAAACGGTTATGTGGAACCCAGGTTCCAGTTACTTCATAGCGCGTTCGAGATAGAACTAGGTCACTGCTCATGAGATAAAAAGGCGACAAGAGTCGCGATGAGAGACTTATTTTTTCTCCGCCATTGGGCATGTGACCAGAAGGCGTGTGATAACGGGGAGAAAAATGTAGATTATGCCCTTGAAAACAGACCATTGAGCCAATGGCTTTGACTGCCTGTCATGATGTCGTGTTTATAACCCCCAGCGTGACACTGCAGCCAGCTGGCAGGTGCCTAGGTTTTAGTTGCTTATAAAGTGATTAAGCATGATGCCGCATAATCTAGTCAACATGTGTGGTTACTCAGCTTCCTTTGAGGGCCTTTTGTTGCTTTTTGTTTTTGTTATATATGATTATAACACTGCATAGGACACGTGCAGTTTCTGCATTTTGCTTCCACTAAAATACTGACGCCATGGCAGAAGCTCAGTTCAGAAAACTTGTTCAGCAGCGAAGCACCGTATAACCTGTTACTCTGTCAGTTCAGTGCTTCAAGTGATGCTGAATTGGATAGTTGCAGGATAAGTTAATTTAAGTGCTGTCGAATGTTGATATAACGAACCTGAATATAACAAAACTCGCGATGCAGAAATTTTTACGCTTAAATTTCTTCCTTCCTTTGAAATGCATATTTTTTCCCTTGAATTAATGCAGTAGTTTTGAGCCGCAGTTTCTATAGAATGATGTTTTGCTAGCACAAAATCAAATCTGGGCACATTCTAACTACCTCTCAGGTAAAAAAAATTGGTGTTTATTGTAAAAGCGTGAAGGTTGTTTTTAGAGGCAATGGATGTAAAACAAAATTGTCAGTGGCTTAATTTGGCTGATCCTGGAATTCGGCGAAAGGCATGCCCGCTTGCTAAGAGTCTCAGCCTCGTCTATGGCAGCTTCGCTACACACTCGCGACATCCGTTATATACATACCCACACGACCATGTGGCTATGACATGGTACCACAGTGTCCTACGACGCCCCCATCGGATGTCATCACGTGGCTTACTACCACCTCATCGAATGTTCTCAAGGTCAAACTAAACCCAAAGGTTACCCAATGTCAAAGATCGGAAGTCATCTCAAGGTCGGATATCAACTAAAGGCCATGTGTCGAGGTCTGGGATCAAGGGTTCGACACCATAACTGTACCACACATGGCCATACACGGCTAACGTGGTTGGGCTGAAGGTCGTTTAAGGTTTTTCTCCGGCCTACGCGACGACTGCTTTACCTTGCGTAGTGATGCTTTTCGCTTCAAGAATTTTTTTTCTCGTGGCGCTCCGGGCAGTAAAGACATTCAAAAAGTAAAGAAACGGTGCCTAGACCATCCATTGTATTCTGTGTACGCAAATACACGCTGCGACAGTCGTGTTTTTCTCATATAATTCTGTTTTTTGAGATTTTGTGCTTGATGCAACTCACGCTTGCTCATCTTGCCCCTCCGCGGTGACTCAGTGGTTAGGGCGCACGACTGCTGATTCTGAGGACGGGGGTTCAACCCTGGGTGTAGCTGCCGCGTTTCCATCGAGGCAAATTGCAATGCGCCAGTGTGCTGTGCGATGTCGGTGCGCGCGCCGCTTGGTTTCGTATGCGGTGAAAGCGCCCGTTTCTTGGCAGTCGATTTCAGGCAGCTGCGCCACCCCGCAAAGCTAGTAACAATTTTCGGTGGCGGCTTTACATCTATAGCAATGAGAGCAGATGTGATGTCTGCATATCGGTCTGAAAATAATTCGAGTGCAGTGCAAATGCACACAGCGCCTGTGAAAAGCGGCTTGCAATGGCTCCACAGGAAAACTCGATTGAACAGATATTTTAAGATATGCTATTTTGAGTAAATGAAGTTTTACTGTAATACTTTCGCCGCTCATTCTGTTTGCTGCTTCTTCTAAAATTGGTTGTATTCACGAAAGCACGTAGGCAAACGAAGTGGAACTGGACGTTACTGCAATGCGGAATATCATTTGCGCCACTAAAAGGAAAAACGTGGATGCCATGAAGTTCGGGATATAACGAAGTTTTCCAAAAAGTGCTTCGTTATATCGGGGTTCAACTGTAATGGTGTGGATCGAATTTAGTCGTATTATCTTTTACAATAGGAAGTACACACCCTGCTTTTAGCTTACTTCTAAACCGACTGTGATCCGCCATTTGGACTTGAGAAGGACAATCAAACTGGCGTCTGGCGCTGTACAATATTAGCTACGCTAGTGTCGCAAAATTGATCACCCACAAAGTGTAGCAACGACAGCTGGTTACTGCACAGCATGTTTAGCAAGAGCGATTTCTACCTCTCGACAACATTATCATGTCGCTTGGAACACTTCTCTTCAGTTTCAAATCAACAGACTTCATTTGGTTTTATTTATTGTTACCTATGTATATGTCCCAAAATTGTCTTTTATCGTTCTTTCCATTCAAGGCATTCTTGTGCGCTGCTCTTTTGCCGAGTTTTTATTTTCAAATATTTTTTAAGCGCCCGGTGCATCGCTGCGAACATTTGCCAGGGTTCATCCCTACAGGTACTGATTGTTGCCGGTTGTCTCTGACATATAAATTTCTTTCTATTAAAAAAACTAAAGGTTTCAATAAACTAAAACGATTTTCAGATGGTGTCTAAATTTTCTGATTTACATATAGCATAGCAAAAAGATCTAGTCATATTTGCCGTAATCACATAGGCACATTTTCATCTGCCATTTTGTAAGTTTAGTTGCATGTTACGAGTTAAAGATAAAAACTTGGACCACTACTACCAAGAACAGCAACCTTTCACATAAATCTAGGCCATATTGAGGTGAGAAATGCGACTTACAACCACCACATAGTCATCCGAAGTCTTCATCTCATACTCCTGAATTAGATGAACTGATCAGATGCAGCTGATGAGATCTTGCATGTGCTCCTATTTTGGAACTGAAAGGTGGGGCCCTTGCACTAGCCTTTTGCTGCCACTAACCAGCTTTGAAAGAAATCATGACAGCAGATCAGGATAATGCAGAAAACGCTGCACACAAATCGCTTTAGGACGTTAAACCCACACAGAACCACAAAACTAAAAGCATGGCGGTCTCGTTATTGAAGTGGAGGCCACCGAAACATTCCTGTTGCCTGACATCGACACCACACGACACTGCGGACGGCGCAGGCAAATAGCCCTTTGCACAGGCCCTAAGACGGGTGGGAGCGCTCTAGACCGGCGTGGTTTGATCAAGACCTCGTTGACGCATAAGTAGGCGCTGTCTCCGCACATTTGCATCTGCGCTAGCTTCCCATCTGTTTACGTTGTCATTTCCGCAAGTCTTCTTCTTTGTCTACATGCAACAGCTTTGCCATTTCTGCACATAGCAAGACAGTTTAGCAGGTGGGGAGCGTCGAATGACTTTGCAAACGTCTTCAGTGCCACGTATGCACGAACCTGAACCCGAGAATAACCCTTCATGGCAACTCAAGAGAAGGTGCGAATATAGGGCGTTAGCTTCTACACGCGTGTTCTGTTCACCCACCCGTGAGTCAAACCAGACATGACTAAAAGCTTCCATCTGGCAGTTTCTTTCCTTGCAGTCGCACCAAACTGTTCCTGAGCTTCCGAACTCATGTAGAATGCCTGAATGCCCTATGCACTTTATCGATACGCCTACCTAAGGCATGATTACTGAACGATTAAGCGATGGACAAATGATTTTAGTTTAATACAGTGAGCCCAATCAGCAAAGAACATCGAGACCAATGGGGGCAAGAAAAAGTTAACGAGCTTATGTACGGATCATACATTAAGGACAATATAGTGACCCAGAATTGGATGAGAAATATTCCCGCTTAGAGATTAATTGCTGAAAAGGAAACAGCGCGAACACAGGAACGTGCTTCACAGGCGCTGACTTACAGCTTATGTTTATTCGAAAGGTGCACACACATATAAATAGTCTCGCGGCAAGCTGTCAGCTGAGTCAACGTCAGGGGCGCTGTAAAGAGCCGGATAAAAGCGATAAAATTTTAAAAGCTATAAAAGTTACAAAAGTTTTAACAAGAAACGATGCCTGTGGGAAGGGTGACAAGAGAGAAAACAAACAACTAGATGCCGGTGAAGGATGGAAGATGGGCATGCGTTAAGGTAAAAAAAACGGGATCGTGGCTAACACTTGGTGTAAAATGGTGAAAAACTTAAAAAGTGAGATAAAATCACTTGTCTAGATAGGCAGTCTCCTTAGAAATCAGGTTGATGGATGGATTGCTGACATGTCTCGCCCCGGTTTTGAATTAAGTAAGCTTCATGTATCTCACGCGTGCGCTTTTCGTGATATCTTTTCAAGATCTTTGTCTTGTCCAGGGCTGGCACGCAAGAGCGTTTCTTTCAGTGAATGGGCAAAGTGCTGTCTGTGCCGGTCTTGAGTGAAGTGTTCCATCAGACGCTCATTGATACATACTCCTGTTTGTCCAATGTAAGACGCACCACACGATAGCGGTATCACGTACATAGCGGAAGTTACACATGGTTTTAAAAATGGCGTCCTGTGCTTAATCTTGCACGCGATTTTTGGCAGATCTTGGTTGACTCGTCTGCATAGGCCTCCTAGTTTGTTGGCCGCCGCAAAAGCCAAGTGTATTCCGTGCTACCCGGCTATTTTCTTGAGTCTGTGGCTTGCTTCATGTACATAGGGAATTACCACTGTTCTTGACCGGTGGGGGGGAAATCCGACTGTGCGGCCTGCCCGTGCCCCCCCCCCCCCCCCCCGCCACCGGATACGGGCCGGTGTAGTTTCGGCTACTAGGCTTTGTTCCGGCGCAACGCCAGCGGTGGGGATGGGCTGGCCGGGGCCCGTCCTCTGGGGATGCAAAACCCCATGGGAGTGGCAGCGACTCCCAAGCGACTGAGTGGGCCAGTCGCGCACGTGAGGTCCGATGCCTGTGCGGAGGCAGGCCTGGTTTCATAATCAGGTTGGACTCACGGAATTGGGCTCAAAAAGTGCTCGAAAATCAAAAGGACTCTGCACGCGGGGGTGTGCGTGGCTACCGGCTGGCGCGTCGGTTTCTGGCCACGGAGAGGCCAGGTCCGCCCGGGGGTTTCCAGCAGAAGGGCTCCTTGGGAGCGATGTCCTCGGGGAAGCAGCCAGGATGGCTGACCGCGGGGCCGTGAGGCTAGAGCGCGGGACGCCGAGGTAAGGGGGACCTTAGTACGACCGATGCGAAAACCGTCGATGTTGTGGAGTAGCGGTGGAGTAGGCCCGGGTTATCTCACCCTCGGCCAGGTTCTTGGTTTGTGGCCCGGTCAGCCCGGCCCTGAACACTCCCTCCTCAGTAGGTGTGGAGCAAGCCAGGGGAGGAAATAAGTGCAAGGTTGGTTGGTTGGAAGCACAGGTGGGTCCCCGGGAGTCTAATTCCATTGGCTGGATCCACCACACATACTTCCGGAGTCTGAAAAGCCGCGAAAAACACTTGACGGTTAGTAGCTGGGCAGCGTTACGCAAATCCGAACCGGACCCCTGAAAGTCGTGGAGGAGCCCGAGGCAGCTGCCCCGGGTTAGGATTCCCTGTCTCCAAGTCGGAGCTATTGCGTCGTTGGGTGGTCGGGCATCCCGTGAGTGGAGCCGCACCATTGGACAACATCGACGCCCTCCCTGTCCTGGCCAGACAGGAGTCGAGCGATGATAAAATGAGGGTCAATATCTCGCTGTCCCCATTCCCATCACATTACCCATAACCCTTCCCTCAGTCCCACTCCCACAACCTATCTCCCACCCCCTCCGCTACGTCCCAGGGGAGATCAGGGGAGTCTCCCCGGGCCCGCTCCCCCGGCTGTGGGTCGCTTAGTAGCATTACCACATTTTTTTATTTTCCCACCTGCGGGTGGCAAAAGCACAACCTTGCCTTCGGGCCTTTTCATTTATATTACGATTGGGTTAAGCCTGTGATACTTTAGTGGTACAGGCAGGAGCTTATTGGTTTACGTTTTTTATGGCAGCTCCACCATACTCTTTGTTCTTGACCGGTCCGGACTGCTGTTAGTTCGATGGAAGTGACGAAGCTGTCGCAGTAGTTTTTCTGCCAAGCTGGCAAGGAGTGTGAGTGGGAACCCCATGGCTGCCAACCGTCCGACTTGCGCCTGGAAACTGGCGGAGATGCAGTGAAAGCAAGATCTTTGCAGTGTGTTCCTTGGCGCTGATGTGGCAATGCTGCGCTTCACAAGTTTCTAGTGTGCTGACAAAAAGGACAGGAGGCTTTTTACTGAGCGTGGCGCGTATCTCCAGCAGATGTGATCTGGAGTGATGTTGAGGATCATATCAAGCAACCTGAGTTCATTGTTTGCCGGAAATTCTGAAGTTAAAGTGAGACCTTGCAGTTTCGATTTAAAGCGACCTATGATGCCTTCCGGTGTTGCTAACTTGTTGGCGACGTTCGGTTTGAATAGGATCAGGTAATCATCCACATACCTCATTATTTGACGACCCCGTAGTTGTTAAGATTAGGCAGTAATCTCCTGTCATATTTAGCTAGTAACAGCTCACTAACCACAGGTGCTAAGCAAGACCCTATGCACACGCCATCCTTTTGCTTGTAAATGGTCCCATCAAAGCTTACTGCAGAAGATTTAAGGTAGAGCCGGAGCAGGCCGAGAAACATGCTGGCACTGATGCCACAGCTGATTTGAAAGCGGGTAGTCCCATGTTCTTCTATAGCTTCACTGACAGTTACTAGAAGAGTCAGTTGCGGCAGAGAGTAGTAAAGGTCTTTGACGTCTTTCTTCGTATGCCGTTGCGCACACGACGAGACGAACACAGGAAAGAGTAGGACGACAGAAAGCTGCTCTTTCTGTCGTCCTACTCTTTCCTGTGTTCGTCTCGTCGTGTGAGCAACGCCATACCAAGAAAGCTATGCGCCAACTCGCCCAGCAACTTCTTCTACATGTCTTTGATGTCTATCGAGAAAACGCCCAAACCTTCAGGGCGCTCCAGCTGCAGGTAGCGCGATACATCTTCGGGGATTCTGATGATGAATAGGTCATATATTGCTAGCGCCGACTGCGATTTCTGTAAATAAGTGCCTACCATTTGCCGCCAGGTGCCTCGCTCGGAGACGATTACACGAATACCTTACCGCGTGCCCATCTTCCATCCTTCAATTGCATCTTGTTGTTTGCTTTCTCTCTTGTCACCCTTCCCACAAGCATCGTTTCTTGTTCAAACTTTTGTAACTTTTATAGCTTTTAGGATTTGATCGCTTTTATCCGGCTTTCACAGCGCCCCTGACGTTGACTCAGCTGACAGCTTGCCGCGAGACAATTTATATGTGTGCGCACTTTTCGAATAAACATCAGTTGTAAGTCAGCGCCTGTGTCGTACGTTCCTCTCTTTGTCCTGTGTTCGCGCTGTTCCCTTTTCCGCAATGTTATACCAAATAGTCCACAACACCCTCGTAGAGATTAATTGTGCCCACATCACCTCTTTAAGAATCGCATTAATGAAAGGAAAGACCAATGAACTCTAGCAGAAAGTTTTTGGTGTCGTATCGTCCTAACTCCCAAACGAAATATTTCCGAAGTGCCTGTAACAAAAGGAAACAGCAGGCAATGACAGCGATTAGCCGCACTTGCCACCGTAAGAAAATAAACGCAACAAAGAGAGTCTGTTGAAAGCCAATTTATTCCTCGCGCACTTAGTTACTCTAGCTAATTTTTTTTTATTTATGGGGATGAATTGATGTATAGGAGGCGGTTTAGCGGATCTCAAACCGCAGAATGTGATTCCGCATATGTGTTCTATAGTATAGCTGCTACTAGTTGTAATCAGTACAAAAAATAGATTGCTTACACTATGTACCTTATTTCGCGAAATTCACCTCGAGCTGATACAGATAGAGGGTCTGTCCTGTACTGAGACATTCCACAAGATCAAGACAGCATGTAGGAATGATCCAATGTCCAGATCGCAAGTGTTCCAATGGTTTCCTCGACGCAGCGACGGAGCAGGAGTACACACTCAAACATGTCCACTCGCTTCACTTGCTCGAAGCCAACCGAGCTTGTCGCATTGTGAAGCTGAAGGTTCCCCCACCTTCCTCCAAAAGTGGTTTCTCAATCCACCGCATGCGCGCACCATGCCATGACTAGTCTCATTGCTTTGCGGACAGACTATGTATACGCGCTGTGTAACTTTTCAGGATTCGGCCTAGCACCTGCTAATGCTAGGAGTGTTTGGAGGACAGGGTAGGTCCTATGTCATCCATGTATTTTACCCTGTGTTTGTGACCATTTTTCGCAAGATGTACAGTGTAGGTGCGGCCACACTGATATCCTCTTTCCTTGCTCTTTGCTGAAGTAGAAATTTAGCTTATACGAAGTGGTAATTTTTTATGATTTTTTCACTTAACCTGGACAACTTATATGATCACTTGGGCAATTCTCATCCTGTGAAACACAATTTTCAGGATCATTCTTTGTATTTCTGCTCTAGTAGGCTCTCCATTGTGCGTGTTATGCGCTCGGCAAAAGTAAGTTTCTGGCGACTCTTATTCGTGAAAAAAAGATTCAAGCATTGTAGAGTTTGATGTTTTGCTAAAATTGGCTTCAGTCTAAAAAAACAGAGGCTCCTTTCCAATTCTCACTAGAAATATTCGATTTCTATGTGATTGCGATAGCCAGTAGCAACGTAGTAATTTTTATAGTCATTATTTTGCTTGTTTATTTGATGTGTTGTATTCCGAGCCTCCCATGTGACCAGCTGTGTAGTTTTTTCGGCAATATAACGTCATCACCACTCAGCGTCAAAGAACCATGCATTGTGTAGCATCTTTGTAAAACATCAAAGATCATATGATGTCGGCTTAGGTTCATCTGGCATCTTTAAAAGTAAGCACAGCATTCATCCCTGCTCTTAAAGGGTATGAAATACAATAAGCTCATTCTTCTCAGCTTACTCTAAAACAAGAAAAGGTTAAAAATCATTTGCTCTATAACCCTTGGGTGCAAAAATGCACCCAGGGGTGCATTTTTCTATCTGAAATAGTGTATACTAACGGTCAGTAAATCATCTTAAACTTTCGAACGCAATATTTTAAACGAAAGTTTGAAAAACCCAAATTTTATTTAAATATTGACATGCGCTTCCGAAAATAACCATACAAAAATGTTGCAACATTTAGAATCACCAGGCGTGTTTAATTAAATGATACATTTCTGGAATTTTTGTGTTTCCTTCATGCAGAATGCCAATGTCATATGAAAACACTTTTATCATCAGTGCAGTGCTATTTGCGTCTTGTTCTGTATTTTCTAACCAACCTTATAGCTGCCTGCAATATTTTCGCAATTTATAAAGAAAAACACTGATTGAATATTGTTTTGTTTCACTATGCAAACATTGTCTCATTAAGTTTTTCAGACGACGTAGTAAGACGGGGAAGCACGTCTTGAGGAATAGCTCTCCCAAGATGGCTGTTCTATGCATTTCCTACAACGACCCACAATTGGATCTATTCCGTTGACACATGTGAAGCCGCTGCACTTGCCTCGCCCCAGGCATGGCATTATCTGAGATGCATCCAAAGCAGCACACCAATAATGGACTACAAATGACATAACGGTGGCGAGAACAGGCACCAGAATCAGAACTTCATTGAAATTGGGGCAAAGCTCTAGTTTTTAAATATAAAAATTACGTATCTTTAAATTAAGTTCTAGAATATTTATTTTGTTTTGAAGAAAAGTTATCGCACCGGTGGTAGCATCACCTCTCCATAGACATCACTACAAATTAGAACAAAGTTTTTTGTCTGTGCAAAAACATATACCTTGCAAACATGGCTTGCACAGTTTTGCGAAATGCGCCGAACGCAGAAGTTTGAGTGAACCTCACGAATACGAGTTGAGTTCAAGGAGATGACAGATGTCTTCGTGAACGCAAAATATGTCGGGCCATAAGACACTCAATCCTGCTCAGCATTAAACAAGACATTTCGCAATGAGAGTTGGCACACAGAAGTCGTCCCAGCGCTTTGCCGCTTTGTGTTTTCCTGCGGTAGCAAAATAAGTTGCCGCGTACTCAAAGCAGCAATTGCACACAGAAGCATATTCGTTTCCCAACCCATTTCAAGATACAAAAGTCTGGCACTCACAAAAAAGATCTTTCAGGCGAGGCTACTGTGTTATGGCGGAACTCTCATTACGCACCAGATGCGGATTTTGCTGGCGCACAGTGCAAAAGGCTTCAGTTCGGGTGCGCATGTTTTCTCGGCGCGCCTTGTGTGTCTATTTGCCCCCGTGCCAGCCACACCAGTCGAGTCGAGGCTGCGGTATGAGTACATCGCCCTATGCTAGAGAGAGTGTCGCGGTGACGAGTAAACAAAGAGGAGATAGGCCCATTCTCTTTTTTTGGTACTTTTGTTGTAGCAAGAAAAACGGCATCTGAAAAATGGCTAGAAGAAAATCCAGAGAAGATGACTGAGCGGCGCGATGAGTAGCTGGGTGCGAGGAGACAACAGGTTTTAAAAGGTGAGGAAATAAAATCGCAAATAAAATAGCTCCTATTTCGGCAAGGGCCCGCGGTCCTCCGAGAAAGAAACTCGAAACGGAGAAAAAAGGCGAGTGTGTGGGACTTGAAGAAATAGGGGGAGGGGTGAAATGAGTGACAGGATTCCGTAATGCTTATAAAATGCGTCATAGGCAGTTGAGAAGGCAATGAGAGAGAAAGAAACGACGACATGAAGGTGTCAAACTAATATCTCAGTGCAAGAGAAGCAAAAATGAAGAGCGAGCTTCAAGTTGGGCGCCGCAACCCGTTGAAAGGGAAAATGTAGAGCTTATTCATCGATTTTACCAAAACGGCTGCAAATTGTAGCTTTATGTTTGCGGTCGTGTTTTGTATCCTCTTTGGGTAACGCCGGCAAGAAAATGTTATTATGAAAATATAAAAAATATGAACAATAACTATGGTTAGCATGCACAATATAAGCTCTTCGAGTCTTTCATATATAATATATGCGAAAAAAGAGTTCAAGCAACACCGCTCACCAATACAATGACTCGCAAGGACGCCCTAGGCATCTCGGGAAGATAGAAGCTTTGGACTGATATCTGTTGGCTTGGGGAGTGGGCTGCCGATTGGATTTCTTGGTTGTTCAGTTTCGTTTTCATTACTATTTTGTGCTCTTTGTGATTGCATTGCTTTCCAGCTGCGCACACAGTATATTCCAGATCCGAGGCGTCCGAATGCACTTTACTCGAAGTGAGCTGAGCACAATGTCTGGTGCCTGCTAGGCCTGAAGTCCGTTTGCCCCATTGCTTGGAGCCCTTTGCGCAGCAAGGTGGGATTGCTCAGCAGTAACCAGTGCTAACTGTTTAATCAAATGGTTAAATAACGTAAAAATGTTTTTTTTTGCGATTTGAACTCAACAGTATGCGACTCTGGCCACTCAGCACAATTTTCGTTGGAGTCTCGGAGACACTTACCTGTTAAAGGCGCGAAGTAATTTGAACACCGGAATTTATGTTAACCGTAATCTCCGAGGATTGCATATTCTTGAATTCGAAGTGTGGCGTTGGCCTTTTCCAGCAGAAACGACTCCAATTCGCGAATTGGCGCAAAGACCCGCACGTTGCCCTTGTCAGCATGAACATGGCCGTCATTTACAGGTAGGACAGCTTTCCGGTTCCTGATTTTTGCTTTTCTTCGCAGAATCTGTACGAGCAGCGCCAGGATATGGTAAGAACCGAAACGTAGCACATGCGAACGAGTTTCTCATAGAAAAGTGAAGGTTTGGGCAAGTTCCTCGTGGCATGAACAATACCCTCTGCACGAACATGGCGCGCGAGCTCGCTTAGCAGACGACACCAGTGAAACGTTTCTCTATAACACAGTGGGGAAAAGGAAGCTTCTATAGTGTACTTTGTTGAGCGCTAAATATTAAAAAAAATTTTTGCTCTGAAAAATGCATCTGTTAAGTGCAAAAAAATTTTTTCGATGGCTAGCTACAACTGCCGACCCTATGAGAAACCGCTCTTTCACCATGGGCAAACTAATGAAAAAATATACGGCCATGAAGCAAACCACCCTGATAATCTAGCGTAGCACAGAAACTAGCCTGTTAGTATTCGTTCGTTTGCACCCTGAATTCAATAGTCAAGGCCACTAGTTCAAATATATTTGTCCCTTTATTGAATATGTACCGATTAAAATAAGGCCGTCGGATGACTTTAAAAGCGTTTATTCTTGTGCGGGTAACCAGCGCCAATAAACTGCTCTTGGGACGTCATATACTTGGCATATGACATGAATATTTTCACGATATTTCGTGCAGGAGCTGCGTCCCTGCTACTTGACTCGACCTGAACACTATTATAAACAACCGCAAACAATTCCTAATGCCCACATTAGTAAAGAAATTTAAATGGTCTCAGATCTGAAAAATACCCCACTCAACCTAAAGTCACGCATGAAAACTAGTACTTCAAGCTGGATTTTATGAATGAAATTTCTGCGTATAGGGTCCGTCCGACGGAGCTTACGATAGCGTTTCAATCTGCTTGTTTGTTTCGTAAACATTAGCAACTCAGAAGCCAACAAATGCACTCAATTGTTCGCAAAACAAATTCTTACGAGAGCCTCGTGTTTGATGGTGTATGAAAGGGAATTTGAAAGCAGTGTTCAAGCACAATGTGAAGCATTGACGACTCGAAGAAATTGTACATTGATGTTGTTACGAATATTTTATTACCAACTTTGGCCACAGGGTAACAAAACTATGAAAAGGGGACGTTTCCCTTTGAGGACATTAAAATAGGAACAAAATGCGGTACAAAGGGAGTTAATCGTCCTAACAAACAGCTGTTTACAATGACGAAGCGAGTATTTTGTTCATTTTTGGTGCGTTTTTTTCTCTTTTGAAGCCTCAGTAATGCAGCCTCACCATTGGCTGCACATTGCTTCCAGTTTCAGCCAAAAGATGCTTGAGAGCCCCGGGCGTATCTCAGTGACCACTGACAGAGGATCCAAGGACGCGAAGTGGACGACGGGAAATGGACAGCTTACAGCAATCCGCCTCTGGTTTTTGTTTGTGCCGTAAAAACTTGGGGGCAGCAGAACGTTTAAATAGTGTGGGTTGGAAGAGAGACAAATGGGTGAGTGACTTGAGCCTCCGCCTCACTAGTGGGGATTGCAGGATTTGATCCTCAGCGACACCGTGTACCCACGGCTGGTACAACGGGCGCAAACTTTCCGCCTGCCTTGTACTCGGGTTCAGTGGAATGAAAGCCTTTAAAAATGAGTCTTTGCTCCAATATTGTGAAAAACGGCCACAGTGGGCTTTACATGATTATGTGGAGTATGGTCGTAGATATATTTTCAGCCGAGAGGAAGGTGGGGTTATCCAAAGGCCTTTTTGCAGGTGGGGGGAAATGTTGTGCACATAAAAAATTGGTGGGTACCAGGCGCCACTGGGCGTATTCCGAATGCGAGGCGAATGCTGCACAAAAAGGCGATCGTTCTTGTATTGCAGCATGAAATCGGAGAGAAATGCATTGTATTCGATATTTATCTGCAAACTCTCCACGCTTTCTACAAGGGCAGAATGGCATTTAAGCGTAATTAAAAAACTCACAGGACGGTTACGACTGTATAACGCGATGTTCACCGATAGCTGTTTAGGCGTTTAATTTTGGGGATATATTCCTGGCTCACTGGTGTAGTGGTGAAGCGATGCACCCCTGCACTGGAAGGCGGCTGTTGCAAACAAAGCCACCCGTAAGCTTATGCGACCCATATTGAACGTGACATTAAGGTCACATGACATGCCAGGTGGCATGAATTTCACGTAACCATGCTATTAACGCGCTCACCGGTTACGCCGACAGCGACAAGAAAGCCAGAGACAGGCGCCTAACAGATTTCGCTGTAAATTTGGTAGCCCACAATATATGTTACTTGAAGAGTTACATTACCCGAAGCTATGTAGAATAGACACAAAAATAAAACATGAATGTAAAAAAGCTTTTCTATGTCTTCTGAACGCTGAATGTGCATTGTGGAGACTGCTTTTGCGCAAATTTCCCCTTTCCAAATTCCAAGAAGAGCAAGCTCAGAACCCGCCGCGGTGGCTCAGTGGTTAGGGCGCTCGACTACTGATCCGGAGTTCCCGGGTTCGAACTCGACCGCGGAGGCTGCGTTTTTATGGAGGAAAAACGCTAAGCGCCCGTGTGCTGTGCGATGTCAGTGCACGTTAAAGATCCCCAGGTGGTCGAAATTATTCCGGAGACCTCCATTACGGCACCAATTTATTCCATTCTTCTTTCACTCCCTCCTTTATCCTTTCCCTTACGGCGCGGTTCAGGTGTCCAACGCTATATAAGACAGATACTGCGCCACTTCCTTTCCCCAAAAACCAATTATAATTATAAGCTCAGATAGTCACTTGGTCATCTGGTTTTATGATATGTATTATAAAATGTGCTTGGGAAGAACCTCATCGCTAATGTTGCACCACAGTATGACCTCGTATTTTCAGCCCGATGTTGAACGAAAATGACCCATAGATTTGGAAACCCGAAATGACAGGCTGCGGCTGCACCCGAGAGGGTGTGATAATAAAATGATGTTGAAACGAGAAAAACTAGGACTTACATTGCTATGCAGAAATATAGAACACATTTAGCGCTTACAATCAGCAATGGAAAACGTTTGAAGTGAATTGCGTTTGGAGTGAAATATAGCATAATTGTAGAAAAAATACAGAAAATGCTTTCGTAGGACATGAACAAAAGCAGTGCTTTGTCGTATACTGCGGCAACAAAGTAGATATCAGCACTGCGATACTGCCATTGTCGAGGAATTGCCTCATTTAAGAAGAAGGCCATGGTGAGCAAGCAAATTTTGTTGGCTTTCGTGTTTGCCGCCGTTATGAGCGGCGCAATACCAAGAAGAAGGAGAAGAAAAAATCCCTCGGAACCGGACATCGGAAAAATAACAGCAGCAACACTATTAACTTATTAAGTAACATATATAGAAACTCGTCACGAGCAACAAAGTTTTTCAGGACGCTGAATTTCCTCGAGCACTCATGAAATCAAGAGCAGTGGGTGGTTTGATCCGGCACTAAGGAATGTACAAAAAAATATAAAGACACCTTTACTTCCAGAAAAGCGTATAAGTCGGCAATTTTGCTGTGTGAATTGTGTAGGCCGAGCGCTATTCAGTTCGCATCAATCATTTATTTGTTGCTTGGGGCCAGAAATCTTTTTCAAACTATGCGGCAAAACATGTGCGCCGCTTTGCAGTTTAGTTCGGCAGGAATTTGTTTGGTTATACTACCCAAAGCATTGACGGCGCAAGCGCTTTTTTTGAAGTTTTCACATGTATTCATATTTGGTGCCCGAAGTTGTCGGTCATTGAAAACTATACATATCCTGAACATATGCTGCAGGCAAGATTCTGGACATGCCAGCAGGATTCTTCGCGTTTTTTCAGGAAAGCAAATTACAGAAACGGAAGCTCGTTTCTACGCAGCTGAACTGCTGCTTTGAACCTTTGGGAAATTTATTTTACTGGAGATCCCTGCCATGATAGTATATTTAGGCTTGGCAATTTTAAAACAAAGCAGGTGAATAAATATGTAGGCTCTTAACTCTAAAGCGAACGCTTGGCAGGTAAGGCTTCATGCGCGGCTTACCGCTAGTACAACTGCGCTAGAAGAGCGAGAGGGTAATTCGGGATTTTGATTAAACAACATTTCAAGCGTGAAACTAGGTTCAAATTGATGCACTAGCGGCAAATATATGTATGTTTAGTGTGTTTTCCGGTACCATAATAGAAATGCGCTGAGCATAAGCCCGCACTAATACAGGCGCTTTAGTGCGTTCGTAGTTACACAGGCTGTGCTAGTTCGAACATATCATATATTAGAAGCTCCAAAGAGAACAGTGCTGGAGAGCTCTGCAGCATATCCTGAATTTGGCTAAGCTTGGGATCACCGCGAACTCTGGCGATGCCCTCAGATGAATAAAACTTTTGTTATGAAGACATAAAATCATACCTGGACACGCCTCCAGTTGCTTTGGATTATAAGCGTCAGTCTGGTTATTGCAACGTGGGTATCAACTCATGCACTTCTAGGGACGGCGACAGTGTAGGTCTCACGTGATCACACTTCCTGTTCAATCTTGCATTTGCTTATGGTTCCAACAATTTCATTTCCAGTGCAAGTAAGTGACAGTAAACATATCTTTAGAGCATTTTTATTGTGCAGATCACGGTGCAGTATAAGGAATTCATGGCGTTCCCGATGCTCAATGAATTTACTTTACAATAGTTTGCACTTGACATATTCCCTTCTGCGAGAGAGCGCTACTGTGGACTTATTACGCTAGTGGCTTTGACCTCACGTAAAAATTCAACCGGACGAGGGAAGCCTCCTGTTGTCACTTGAACCTGCCAGACAGGACGCGTAATTTGAATGGAACGGTTTTTCTGCAGTCTGCAAGTTAGTTTTTCGGAGTGATGTCTGAAGAAAAATAACGCGGTGTCGACGGCGGCGGCGAGAAGTTAGTTTAGGTACATTTGGTTGAAGCTTCTTTTCTTTTGGCAGTAGCGAAGCTCCCGTTCGAACTTTTGTCAGCAACTGCCGTTTTTGCACCTTGAATGGGTGCGAAATAAATATATCGACGAAACACTGACAATCCAGCACAGTGAAGAAGGCTTGCATGAATAAATTTGATCCCTCCAATTCCAAATGTCATATTACGGCTGTTAGCATGAGATCATCCCACTTACTATTTTTCGAATTATTCTTTGCTCCTCTGGAGAAAGATTGAAGAAAGATTCAAGTATTATGTCTTCTTAGTTTTTCGACTACATGAAGAGAGCTAAGATTACTTATGATATCCTGCAGCCTCACTAGAGCTCATTTTTTAATGTATCGGCGGTAGTTACGGCTGAGGGTTAGTTGGCTTCGGAACATTATCAGCACATTTCAGCTGCAACCCTGACATAGGTTTTCAAATTGCGCTCAACAGCGATGACAGCCATTTCAGCAGTTCATCTCATGTGAAATCATCTCATAATGAGGGCCGAGCTGTTTCCCAGATTCCTACCCTCATGCAGCCACTACTTGGGGCGGATAAATAACTACGAACGACCTTGCCTGAGGATACCATTTCATCGCGAACAAAAGAGCTTCCAGAGCAAAGCTTAACAAGCTAATCTGCCTTAAACAAACTAGGGTTTATTTATTTCTATAGTTGCCTTCAGAGTTGAAATTTGTTTCTTGTTAAAGACAAACTACGCGAAACCCTTAGTGGAAGTCAATTATTAACGAAGAACTACGCGGAAACCCTAAATGGCAGTCAGTGGCGCGCATTTTTCGGTTTCTATGCCTTTATCGTTGCAATATATGGTGTTCTTTCAATTTCGTATCTATGAATTTCTGAACTTTTTAAACGAGTGAACGAAAGTAGATTACCCTGGCTCACGTAAGACAATCTCGATGATTCCTCGTTAACGTCCGGTGACATTTCGAAGGAGCCTTCATTCCATTTTATGTGCCGATGACACATCCAGTGACGTCCTTGATGCTACAACGGGGAAGGGAACATAAGCACGTAGAGATGCAGTCCTTGTAAACGCTAGCCACCACTACTGCAAAGCGCGTTGTAGACGTCCCTTGTGCAGCCATTTCAGTGGTATGGCGGCGGGTCATTTAGGCGTACTAGCCGATGCGAACCTCTAAACTGCTGGTCCTGCACAGTCGCAGCGCACAGAGGAGTTGTTATTCGACTGTGAGCGATAAAGGTCCGTCAGGCAGTCTCCTCAGACGTGGGACGGCGCCTAGCTCATCGCGCAGTCGGTGCATCGACGTTTATGAGAGGCGAAAATAGCGGTGCATCTCTTCGTCGGCAATGTCAAAACGACTCCAGTTGGTTCTGTAGACGCTTGCCACCGCTTAAAGTTCTGGCCCAAGGTAATTCTGCGGCTGGTGCCGTCATGAAAGCCCCGAGTTGAATTCGGCGGCTTTCACCATTCACGAGTTTGGCGCTAGTTCCCTTGTCGATCAGAACCTTAGCGCACACCTCAGAGGTAGCGGGTCATGCTTATGCGCGTGCGTGCTATAAGTGGGCTACGCCCAGCGTACTTAACGGCTACCGCAAACACATTATGAAGAACTCCAACCGTCGGGCCTTCGAAATATAACAGTAGAACGGACGACATCGCTGCGGAAGTTGACCATTACCGTCGAAAACACAGAATTCGTCGACTGTAGTTTGTTGCTTATCTCGTACTGTGCTGGCATGAAAACCCTATAACCTACATTGTTACCCGGCAGCACAGAGCAAGCAGCCGTCGGCACGTCACTGAAGCTGCTTGCAAGGCGTTAGCCACGGATGACGATGATGACGAAGCGGTGCTATAGATCATACGCTATTCTCCAGGAGCATTGTATGTATACCACTGATAGGTGCCGGTTGGTATAATCATGCTGTAATAGAAAAAAGAGAGAGTGCCTGCGCGAGAATGAACCAAGTTTGCACTGATTGCCTTTAAACGTAAATCGACCGATACTGCACAAAAGAAGAGGCGTGGTTTTGACGCGCTGGAAAAAGGCGAGACAACAGCTTCCTGGCCGGCGTGTTGACAGTTAGCGGATCATTCACGGCATGAATAGCAGTGCTATAGCACTGATAAAATTTACCAGCGCTGGCGCTTCGCATTGTGCCGTCCAGTGTGCTAAGACGTAGATTTTTGCGCGTATTGTGTGCTTATTGTGACATACCTGACGTTATATCGACATTTTTATTGTTTACTGCTGTTGGGCATTCTGCGCTTTTTCCTTCAATGAATACCGACATGCAAACAAGGGCAAAACTCAGACGAGCACAAAGCTTGAGGCATCCAGCACAGCCACTGCGGCCTCTGATGGCGATAAACAACTGCTCTCTCTCCGTGCGTAAAAATGGATGTTTTTATTGCGTGGTGTTAGCGCGCCATCCAAATAATAAGGTAGCATTCGGAACATCAATGCCTCAGACCAAATTTGCCATAAACTCCAGCTGTTCGAGAGACCCTGCGTTCATTCAGAAGAATTAATCAAATTTGAGCCCAAATATATATACCTCAGCTCACGTGCTGGTTATACGTGGCATACCGTTTCTGTTCTCTTCTATCTACATACACACAAGTATGTATTACAGAACCCTTGAATCATAGTAAAACAGATATCCTGCTGCAAAAATTTCAGGTTTACTCTTTACTTTGGTCTCTTGCCACAGTTTACAGGCATGAAGAAAGTCTGTACATTATGTTCACTTTTGTCCACTACCACCCATTCTGTTTCAGATGAAGACCAAAGAATAGGTGCCTCTTCACCTAAACCCTGAATTCTTGAATAAAAAGATCATTATATTTCAGTTGCGGAAACTGGTGCAGTGACCTCGAAGGGTTTTTGCATGATCAGCATTTAGCATAATAAAATTCTACCGAATGAACTTTCAAGGGCTGCTCTTACCACGTCGAAAAAGTAGCTTAATTTCAATTGCGAAGCGTGAGTTCACTGCTGATAGAAAATCCATATCTGTAAACGTGAAACTTTTGAGATTTATTAATTTTTTTAACACTATAGGCCGAATCTTGTGAACACTTGCATTTCAGCCGCTCGACTGGATTGAATGAAATAAGCAAATTAAACGTTTCCTTTTTTCTCTATTGCTGTTCGTAAATGCCAAGGATGTCATTTTGGTTTTCAGCACGACAAAAGCAAGAACTGCAAGATGCAGAGCGGATTTACACTATGATACAGCCGCTACCTACACTGTGTTTTACAGCCACATCGCTGATAGCCGAATAAGGTTCGCACTTGAAGATTCTGAATTAAACTCTGCATAAAAGCTGGCTGTGTTTGCTCTTGTAGCAGGTGGAGATTAATCCTGCTAGGAAACTTCAGCCACAGCAGTCCCGAGAAACCTGGGACTTACGACTACATGCATATTCAATTCCAGGGTGATTTGGTGATACTTATTTCTATATTGTCCCCTTTTTTGCAACCAATCGACGTTTTTTAGGTTACAAAACAATTATAGTTGATTTAAGTGATTATACATTCCCGAAATATTCTGCTCGCCAAATAGAAAAAAAAACTGTCCGGGTTCAGTTAAGGGCTTCCGTCGAACAACAAGCAGAAAAGAGTGTGAGTGTAGTTCACATACTCTCGGAAAGAAAAAAAACATTTGCGCAGAACTCAGCGCAAAGCACGAAGAAAACTGCGCCCTCAAAATTCTTTATATATATGAGCAATCTACCTGAGACATAAATTTTTGCTCAAACCGTGGTTTGAGAAAGTTTTTTCACATATATAGTGTAGCTACTAGTTTTGTTAACGAGGGTCCTTAATAAACAGGGCTGCTTCTTTTTCGTGCTTCATGAAACATGCAAGTGCAACACGGACATAATAAATGCTATGCGATCCAGTTTAAACATAGAGGTCCTGCGGGCGCGAAGTCTAATCATTCGACGAAGCGGTCACTACAGTGAGCGTCGAAGGAGGACACAGACTGGAGATTTCTGGTTGCATGTACATGATTCGTCAGACCCAAAGTCCAAATTCAGTAAACCTACAGAAACAGCCTGCTGCATTAACGTGCTAGATACTAGGTGCTGAAGAGACATTGCGACTGGCAGAGAAACCTCAACTTGCTAAGGATATCCGGAAAAGCGTCATTCATCTGCTCGGGTGTTCTTTCTTGAACCATTCTCGGTGAGGCTGAAGGCGTCTTCAAACATTGTGAAAAATTAGGAAAACCTTCACTGGCACAAATGGTTACATGGCTGCATCTGTTTTTCAGACCGGAAAAAAAGAGACTGCTTTAATTTTTCGCAACACACATAAAAAAGAGAGAAAAAAGTGACAAAGAAAGCAATAGAGGCAGGTTAATCAGAAAGCAGTCCCAGCCAGGCCTTCCGTCATAGAGGAAGGGAAGAGGAGACGTGGCGGCATAAATCATTTTCCATTGCTAAAGTTAAAACCTGTAGCCTAGGATACTTGCTCTCCTCAGAAAAAGAGGCCATAAACAGAGCTTCGGGATGTCGTTTTTGTAGTTTTTATTTAGTATCTTTACTCCTGGAGGCCAAGCAGGTCAAGGAAATGGAGATCAAGCAAGAGAATTAGACCCCGCCCTCTGGTGTAGAAATGTAGAGGGTTTACAACATATAGATTCACACGTCGTATCGAACTGTATTTTTTTATTGATCGTAAATAAAGAAGATATATTTGAAGATTGCCTCGAAACCGATACATAAGAATTTACACGGTGCCAAGGACATTTGAAAGCAGTCTGTGGTCCTCACTGCTTCTGAGCATACGGTGATTGAAAAAATTTGACTGGCCGTTGCTTTAGGTATCGGAATCAAATTATGTTTACGATCCACTTTAGAGATGCACTATCCAGTGCATAAAAACGTCTCAAGATACTTCACATGCGCCATTATTATTATTAACCTTATTTCATCCTTTCCGGTTGTAAGCAGCCGGCAGTGAACTGTAATAATCATTTTCTCAAGTTTACGGCTGTGCTGTATGTTTTTTTTACCTTTCTTTACAACATCACAAGGCCTTCGCGCGTTGCCATTAGAGGCTGATTGAGCAACATGAATTTAAACATGACTGCAAAGAGTGACCGCATTCTTTAGCCCTTATAACCAATGCCGTAAAAAGTGAGGATGCGTTTTACTGGTTTATTTTTGTTTGTTGGTTTTTTTTTGTTTATTATCACTTACCCTTTGTAAAAAATTAACAGATTGGTGCCTAAAAAACATAAAGCTCATGCTTGTGCTTGCCAACATTCAAAAAAGAAGCCGAGTCTACTTTAGTCGGATGTAATTTAAGTCTGCAGTGAAGCTGCGCCCACATTCGCGACTGCCGCAAAGATTTCCTCTACGAAAAAAAGTAGATCGTTGTTAAAACTTTTCTTGTTATGCAAACAAAAAACTAATCACAAGAAAAAGTTACAGGAGCTAGGATTTTCAAACCTGGCTTGTTTAATGTAATCAAACATTAAAAATTTCATTTCGTTTACAATTTACATTACCCAGCGGAATAATACAGTGCACCGCAGACCATGTCCCAGTGTTAGCAAATGCTGTATTTTTAAAGTTGTATCGTACTATATTTGGCGTTTCTCAGTGCACCATACTGCTGATTTTCTACCAAATCAATTGGGAATACATGAGGGGAAGAGATAGTAGAACATCAAAGCACAGACGGCAAGTGTGGAATGGTTAAGTCGATCGAGAGAAGAGGAAATGAGTATAAAGTATTTATAACCTTTAAATTTGGAACGCAGAGAGTGTGTTTAATAAAAATTGGCACAAAAGTTCCAACGTTCTGCAAAATATTTAACGCTGTCTTCGAAATAAGGCGAGGACCATAAATGCAAATAACATTGTTTTACTGCAGTAGGACTACTACCCACATTCTCTCTAAAGTCCAGATTCGAAAGTTGAGAGTTGGTTCCGGAGGAGGAACCTTCGTGGCATAAACCCGACCCATGGCTATATATGCCATCGAAGGGCAGTGGCGCGACGCTTCACCGCTGCACCACTGCGCCTGTTGGGGTATGAGGGCTCCCAGCACTCTATGAATGCAATGAAGTGGATGACCAATTGCGCACATACGGGCATTAACCCACTATCGCTGTCCGAGCAAATTCCATCCAGGAACAATGGATCCCTATACTGGAAGCGAAGTGAAATCCGGGGCTCTGGCGCTTATAATTTGTATTTGGCCTAGCTATGGAAATCAAATGTCATATGTTTTGTTGATTTCGCGTGTCTACACTCAAGATAACTAAATATTTTTCACTTGCGCTGAGTGCATTCTTAGCATTAATTCTGTAGCATTAATAGCATTCATTCTATTTGTGGCTGGCTAATGCAAATCACAACGCGAGGCTGCACTCGGTTTCGCATGAAAGCCTAGGTGCCGTTACAGGAAATGACTCTGCAGACTAATGACTACGTAATGTGAACCCAAAATTACTCATTGCACATGCGTCTAAGCAAACCAGCCGTTAAGTGATCTGCGCGGAAACAATGATTTGCGTGTAAACTTTCACAAAGCCCTTAAAATTCGTTTTCAATTTGAATGCAGGAATAGCCTTCAAAGCATAGAGCCATAACTCTATGAGCCAAAACATAGCTTTCCTGCAAGAAAAGCAACTAGGTATAATTGTAGTATCATGCCTGAACAAACTGTAGTATAATTTTTATTTTCAGCATACGCGACATTGTGAGTTCTGGTACGGCGGATAAGAAACCCCTCCCGGTGTCCACCACACCATGCGTAACAAAGACACCAACTCCCGTTTCTTCTGACGCCGTCTGTGCAAAGGTTACTTTAAAGCTTATGTAACACAGGTGCATACTTGGGTAAGGAAAAACTGCGAACCGGAGGCGAAGAACGTATTTCGCTAATACAGAGAGAGAACAAAAAAAAGGCGGTGGCTTATCTCTGGTTAAACTTGGAGTGAGGCGATAGCTACAGCTGGCCGAGTGGAACTCGCTCAGTTGAATTGTAAATCAGTCTTTCGCCGATCCGTTTCGCTGGGCGCTCCTTCTCATCTTCGTCCCACCTGACACGGCGCATGCACTGAGCTGTTGCCGCTCAGTTTCGCCAGCGCGCCGCGCCGCCGGCAGCAGCAGCTGTTCTGCACCACGTGCATAGTCACGTGACCGACCATGTGACAAACCACGCGATCAGCACGGCGCCGCACTACCGGCACCTGCTCCGTACCTCGTGACCAACCACGTGACAGCGTGGCGGCGCAGCCACAGGGTGGCGGCGCCGCCTTGCTGAAGGCTCGAGATGCTACCGTAATGTAGCTATCGCCATAAAACTCCGCTGTGTGCTGCACTTTCTAAAAATTGACCGTGCCACACCTTCAAAAAAGGTCTGAATAACATTAAAGGGACAGAAAAGGGTGGTCGAAGTTGCCTCTAAAATGCTTGCACTATGTAGAGGACAGGCCACCGAGCGTTATGCCACGCAGAGGGCCTCAAAAGCGAGCGGAAAATTTGCAATATATTTTTAAAAATTCCCGATTTTGCCCCCCCGCGGCTACGTGCGGTGCCGGGCTTTCGCGCGAAACTGGGATACGATCTCACGTCGTGCACGTGACGTCAGCAGCCGGAGGTCATCATTAGTTCCCCGCGCTTAATGCTTTCAGACGTTAGGCAGCTACCAGGGCCACGACAACACCGTGCGCGCCAGCAGCCGTTGGAGGTAGGGGAGGGACCCAGTGGGTGGACTCAACCGAGGAGCGCCGACGTTTTTAGCGGCGAAAACTGAAGGGACGAGAGCAAAAGCCGCGAAGACGCGGAAGTTCATAATTTGACTGCATATAAAAAATCTCCACAAAACGCATTAAAAAATGTCTTGCTTGAGGATACTTGTGGAGCAGCATCCTTTGTTATTTCAGATATACTGCAACATTATTGAGACCCATTTTCTCAGGCTCTTTGACTAAACACTGGCTGCAGATTACTTTTTGTTTGACTTTGGGTGCACTCACCCTAAGGAGAGAGAATCTCTCCGCTTTTTATACGCTGAGAAAGGCATGTATTTTAGAACGACAGTGTGGTGTCCAAGACACACTGATATGCAAACGAAAGATGCGCTGTGTAGAAATTCAAAGGTTAGAATAAATGTACAGGTTCATAGCGTCATGACAAATTCTCGCCTCCTTATAAGTTTTTGTCTGTGGGCCGACTTCCAAATTTTAGAGTCCTGAAACTCTGACGTTGTTTGCTCCCTCTAATTGCTCAACTGCTCGCCATGCGGTGTTGATGACATTACGACTCTCCCAATTTCATTCATAGATCGCGGGGAGAGAACATAAACCTACATACTGGCGCACTGGCGCTGGGGTTAAGCGAAGCGCCACTCTTTCAGCAAGCGCCTATTTCAAACACAGCCACCGCAGGCGAACGTGAGACCCAGAGTGCTCTTCCCGAGTTCGCGTACGCTTATGCGCTGCGCCACAGTGGAAAGGTGGTAATTGCCTTGAATTTTGCTATGATGGGCAGTTTACTCACCATTCATGGGCAGGTTGCCATGTTCCATGGTGGGCAGGCTGTAATTATGTGACAAGCTCACTTTATTTGTCTCGACCAATCAGCAAACTTTATGGCGAAGTTGAACTTTCTCGGTGCCTTCTATTTAAACATTTGGGGTCACGTGACCCATCTGACTACATCAGAGACTTGTCCAATCACGGAAATTTGTTACAGAGAAGCAGGTAGTACGTGCATGACGAACACCTAAATACTATTGCTTTCAAAAAATAATTTTCAGCATTTTATTAGTTTTTCATCGCGTTTCCTAAATGTTCTTTCCGTGGTTTATGCTCCAGAATTAAACACTTATTTCATTTCAGATGTTTGATATTGCACTGCGTTGCCTTTAATTCGAAAAACTTTTAGAAAGCGATGACAGCGCTCTGGAGATGCCACGAAGAAGTGTTGTTCCTTGCATAACAAGTCAAACACTCTCGCCTAGCTCTGAAAATTTGCACCTGATTGCAAGCTCCTTATCCTCAACTAAATGCTGAGTGTATGTGTATGTGAGGAGCAGTGATATCATACGTCTGCACAAACCACACCGACTAAGCAACGCTATGTGCAGCCATAAGTAACGGTGGGAATAGGACCAATTTGTGAACTTATGCACCTCCCCCCCCCCCCCCCCCCCCCCATCCTCGATCCTCCCCCTGGTCTTTTCTTGGTCAATGGTTTTATTAATTTCTCCATGTCTAAAAAACTTCATAACTTCCATTGCAAATCTTCACTGAACATGCAAAAAGAGAGGCAATGTTAGAGTCGCCAGACGAAGGCAAAACAAAAACACAGAAAGAAAGGTTGCAGTGGTACACTGCAAGAGATTTTTACTTTGAATATGAACAGCTTACCGCGTGCCAATTCATTCGCCGCTCTCTCTATACACCATGCTTGATATGCAATCTGTGCAAGTCAGTTAATGTAACTCATTATTAATGGCGAACAGCTCGCCTTGAAAACCTGAGCACGTCTTTTATTACGCGGAGTGTGTCTCCTCCGCAGTTTTCCTGCAGCCAAAAGTGAAGGGGGCTGGGGGGTGCCATTAAACCTTCAGCCGTATGGTTACAGCATGAGTCGAATATTTAGCAATTACTTGAACCTGAAGTATTGTCATTACTGATTTAAGCAAAAGTCAGCGCGCAGCGAAATGCGCAAAAAATAGACGCTCGTTAGGCAACCCAAGCCAATGAAGTAGCGTAGCGCAGTAACAAGCCTGTTATTATTCATTCTTTTTAACCCTGGATTCAGTAATCAAGGTCTCCCGTTGGAATATATTGATGCCGCTTTAAAGAGTGTGCGGCGATTAGAATAAAAGTGTGCGAAGATTTCACTCTTTTATTTATGCTTCGAGAGGTACCGAGCGCCTGTGCACTGTTTCTTTGAAGTGATATGTTCGCCGTGACATAGATATTCTCATGACAACGCACTCAAGAGTTCCTGCCCTCTTCTGGACTCAACTTGATCACTCTCAAACCATCGCGTACGAAACCTATTGCCTGCATAAGTTCCACAAACAAATTTGTCTCAGTTCCGAAAAATATCGCACAAAAGTATCTAAAGCCACGCATGAAACCTGAACGCAGAAACTGGCTTTTAAAAATGACTTTTATGCGTAAAGGGTCCCTCTGGCGCAACTTTCGTGAGCGTGCCAGTTTGTTTTTGAAAACGTGAGCACACAGGACGAGAAATATTCTACTGATTTGTTCCCAAAACAACTTCTTAGGAGAGCATGTGTTTGATCAAGTATAACGGAGAATTTAAAGCTACAAGCAGTAATAGAAAAGGCAAAAACATATCGGGCGTTAGGACCAATTTCTTCGTAACTTTGACGGCGAAGTGAGCAAAAAACTGGAAATTTGAAGATTTTCGTCCCTGGACTAAAATGTAGTGGTAAATTGCAATATAAAGGAAGTTAATCGTCCTATGAAACGGTTGTTTAAAATGATAGCGTATTTTGTCAATTTTATTCATTTTTTTCTCTACGGTGCTGTTAAACAGCCACGAAAACAAAAATGAAGCTCACACTTCTTGGCGTCTTAAGCAGTTTTGAAGCCCAGCAATTAACAGCGGAATCATTTGAATTACAGGTTTTCCTTCATTTCCACTTTTTGAACTAAATTATAACTTATGCAACCTGGGCATGGAATAATATACAGTAAAGTCGATTGGAGAGGGCACTCCCGTAGGCTTCTGAGGCTAATCTTTGCTCTCAGGGTACTTAGCAGAGGCGAGGAAGCGCACCAGCCTTACAGACAGCCGCCGCGCGCCATCAAATCTAGGAAGCCACAATCTCACTTGCGGATGCCCGAAGCCGCATCTTTTTTTTTTCTACGTGCAACTCCATCTGGCCAAAGCGTCGAACGCCGAGCTCGGCCGCGTAAAGTTCCGAGGGCCCACTCTGAGTGTTTTTGTTGCTCGATGGACTGGACCATATTTCATAAGCTGTCGATATTCCGTTGTCATTTCGCGTCCATTCGGGGCTCTGCCAGTGGTCACTCATATATACCCGCGGCTTTAAACGGTGACAAGTGACCCGGCCATTTGGAGGTTGCCGATAGACCACGCCATTGCCTGTACACCGCAACCAATATCAGCCAGTGATCAGGTCTGGTAACCTGCTGCTGAGAGATCGCTGCGACGCACCTCACAATTTGCTGCATATCCCAGGCAATTTGAGCCAATGGTGAAGTCTAGTCGCCAACCGCCGAATGACCGGTTTGCTTGCCACAGACGCTTGAAGGCGTGGATATGTCTGAGGGACCATTGAAAGAGGACCGAACAGACGCGAAAAGGGCAACGGAAAATGGATGGCTTACAGGATATGGCTCTTGGTTTTGTTTTCTCAGTAAAGACTTGGCGAAAGGAGAACATTTAAACTTTTAAACAGCCTACGTTTGAAGTGAACAAGCAGCGAGTGGTTTGGGTCTCCACCTCGCTGGCTGGAGGTGCGGGGTTTCATTACCAGTGACACTGGGTACCCACCGCTGACACAATAGGGTTAAAGGTTTCTCCTTGCCTAGTGCTTGTCTTCTCTGGGATTAATGCTTGGAAAATAGGTCTTAGGCCCAGCGTTGAAAATAACGGCCACAATAGGCTTTCGTGCACCATACATCTGCAGTGCAGTAAATGCATACAATGAGGATACCTATTTCATTTCATTTTTATTTCCTTTTTATTACATAAGGGGTGGCGTTAACGTGAGAAAGCAAAACATTTTTTTCATGATGACAGGTGGGATGTACCTTTTTCTAGGAAGGTTGATGGACAGGTGATGGCCGCAATTTCACGGGGAAGGTCGTTCCAGTCGCTTGTCGATCGGAGAAAAAATGACATGTAAAATGGTGTCATACGGGCACGTTGGCGAGGGAAGGGCGGAACTGGCCAGAGGCTCTTTGTCAGGCATTTCACGCAAAGAACGAAACAGCGGGCTCGGGGAAATGATGTACACATTAAAAAACAGGTGCGCACCCGGCGCCAATAGAGAAGGAATGGAGCACGTTGTCACGGATCTCCCCGGAGAACATTCTGACCGAAAGAATGAACTAGGCGACAGGTGTACCCACACAGACGCACATTTGATACACCCTACGGGCACAAACACTAGCCCACTAAACTAACTAGCAAAACTGACACAAAACACGAAGACTATCAATACACACGACGCGGGAACACTGCTACTAGCGTCTACTACTAGCGTTCTATTGTTAACGGTCGGCGTTCGTGTTCACGGTTGGTTCGGTCCGGATGCGGCGCTGCATGCACCCAGTAGCCGGCGTCGAGGTGGCGTTCGAAGTGCTCTGGCTGGCGTAGCTGGCGGCGTCGTTGGTTGCGTCGTACAAGCTCCCGGTCCAAGCGTCCGGGTTGGTGGTGCCGGTGTTGTGGTGCTGGGGGCACCACCCGGATGGGTGGCAACAGCGCTGGAGACACCCCTGGCCGTAGCAGATTGTAGCGTCCTCCGTTGACTCCCCGGAACGGGCTCAGGCACTGCAGGAAGTCCACAATGCGAAGTCGTAAAACTCGAGCTCACCGGAGCAGTAGCCGGCGTTTCTCTCTTCCAGCCGAAGGGTCCCTGACCCGCGCCGGAGCCTCTGCTTCTTTGTTCTTCCCCCCATGCCTCGCTCTCCGTCGCGCTTTTATAACTTGGCGTTAGTCCATGTAATCCTTGTCGTCGTCCTCTCCTTCTCTTCTCCACTAATCATCTCTTCCCACCTCACCGAATACTACTTGTAGATATTCTTTATTTTTCGGTTAATCCACGTCATCCTTAGCGCCATCCTCGTCGTTTTCTTCACACCGCTTTCGTTCATACTTTTATTTCAGACTCCCTATTGTATGTGACACACCTACCGAATTCGAGGCAGATGCGGCCCCGCAATGCCATCGCTTCTGCGTTGCGTCATAAAATCTGGAGAAAGACGTTCTATTCGATTCGTATCTGCGAATAAACTCTGCGCGTTTGCCACTACGGTACAAAATCGTTGAGTTGTGATGAAAAATTTATGATGCTCAACATATTTTATCTAGGGAATGACAGTCAACCGAAGGTATGTCGAATAGGGGCGCGAAATTAAAACACTTATATCAGGACCATTTTTCGACAGTTTTCTCCTGTAACGGAAAGTGTTCTTTGTACATACCGTTTGTGCGCAAAGTTCGCTTTTCCCGAAATCTAAGAGGATCAAGCTTAGATAGTGACCGTGTTACATAAGGTGTATTGTAAAATACGCTTGTTGAGAACCTAACCGCCATTGTTGCGCCGCCATATTATCTCGCATTTTCAGCCCTACGTTGAACTTAGGTACCCAATATCAGTGGAAATGCGATAGGCAGGCTTTGGCTTCACCTGGGAGAGTGTGATATCAAAATGAACTTGAAACAGGAAAGGAAAAAATTGACAAGTTGCACTGTTGTGCAGAAAAGTTGTGCCTATTTCCCCGCTCTTCATGGATAGTAAACATTACTTCCAAATTTCAAAAATGAAAAAGTGCGGGAGTTAAATATTTAGCGCCACTAATATTGCATAACTGTAAAAGAAAGCAAGAAAACGCCTTCAAAAGACATGAACAAAATGCAATAATTAGTCGTATTGCGTGGGAAGAAATTACAAAATTGCAGAGCGACCCTGCTGTTGTCGAGGTCTTGCCTCCGCTAAACAATAAACGGACGAATTTTAAGGCCGGATTGTTGAAATCGAAAGGGCCATGGTGAGCACGCATAGTGTTTAGGCTTTCGTATTTGCTGTCCTTAATAGAGCATATAGCAAAAAAGAATTAAAAGAAATTATTTTGAAGTTGAAATTGGAAGGGTATCAGTAACAAGACATTTAAAGGTGAGTTTCAACAACAAGTCTCTTGATACAAAATTTATTTTGAGCAAACGAGAGATTTTCAGGAGGCTGAATTTTCACTAGCGCAGTTAAAATTAACAGAAGTAAGTGGCACAAGCCAGAACTACGAATGTAAAAAGAAATATTAATATTCATTTTCTTCCTAATAAGGCATATGAAGTCTGTGATATTCTTTTGTAAATTATCTAGGCTTAGCTCAGTTCAGGTGACGTCCACCATTTATTGGTTTCTGAATTGGCGCCCTTAATATTACCAGGCAGTGCGGTAAAATATGTGAGCTCGGTCGAGTGTAGTTAGGCAGAAGCGTCTTTGGGCTCTACCAGCCAAATATTTGACCATGCGTGTGTTTTTTTAAAGATTTCACACGTATACGTATTGTATGTGTCGAGATGTAGTCAGCCGCTGCTCACTAAGCATATTTTGTGTACGTGTGCTGCAGGCAAAACTTTTTTACGTTAATTCACAAAACAAAGTACAACAAACAAAACAAAAACAAAGCTCTGTTCAGGAGGAGCTGAACAGATGTTTCGCACTTCTGCAAAATTTATCTGCATAAGCGCTATAACATGATACTATTAGGATTGACAACGTTAAAATAAAGGAGGTAAATTAATGGGTGCGATCTTAATTCTCAAGTGAAAATTTAGCAGGAAAGGCTTCCTGCATGATATACCCCTCCCACAAGTGCACTAGTACAGGGATGGTGTAAGCCGAGATATTCAAAAGAAAAGCTTTTGAGCATAAAACAAGGCGCGAATTGATGAATTAGACATAAATATAGCGTAGTTTAGTGCGTTTTCGTGTTGAATACAAGAAGCGCGCAAAAGAAATAAGATGCGTACGAGTGCAAGCCCTTTAGTGCCTTTATAGCGACCATGGTTCTGCGAGTTTGAATACTTCATATAAAACGCTCGAAAGAAAACATTGGTTTTGCCCTCTGCAGGATGCCTCAAGTCTGGTGAAACTCGGGATCTCCACTAGCTCTGCCGACACCCAAGAAAAAAATGAACTATTATTATCAAGAAAAATTCTTTCCTCGGCATGCCACCCGCTTCAGCAGGCATCTAGAGTCATTCAAGTTTTATGACAACTTGGGCATCACCCCATGCGCTTCGCGTGTGGCCCACAAAGTACGAAATACGCTGTCGGCGCCTACTTTCATTTGTTTATTGTCCCAACCAGTGAATTTCCAGTGCAAGTCATCATCAACACCATCATCATCATCAGCCTTATTAAGCGCAAAGCATTGCAAAGATCTCTCTCATATATCTCCAATTAACCTGGTCCTGTTCAAGCTGCAGCCACTTTATCTCCGCAAAATTCTCAGCCTCATCAGCCTACCTTATTTTCTGCCGCCCTATGCTACGCTGGCCTTCTTTGGAAGTCCCGTCCATTACCTTTAACGACTACCGATTATCTTGGAGTCTCATTTCATTGCCTGCCCAAGCCCATTTCTTCCTCTTAATTTCGAATTGGACGTAATTAAACCGCATTTCTTCCCTTACCCACACTGCCCTTTTCGTGTCTCTTAACGTCACAGCTCTCATTTTCTTTCCAAAACTCGCAGCACTGCCTTTAAGTGGAGCCCATTTCGTTAGCCTGCAAATTTCGGCCTCATTTGTGGGTACCAGTAAGATGCAGCTGATACTGGTAAACTGTCATTTATGGCTGAGAAAAACTCCAAAATGCGCTCCATGCCATAGTTATTCATCAAGTTATTTTACTCTTGCGATCCGCATGTTCGATCACTACATGACCAAAGTAGACACATTCCTTTACCGCTTTTAGCACATCGCTCTTACCTTCTTATCGCTCTTACCTTCTTTAGCACATCGTTCTTACTGCTCTTACCTTCTGAGACTATTGAACATTACTTTTGTTTTCTGAATAATAGTTTTAGCCCACCGTTCTGTTCTTCCTATCGAAATCATTTATGATGCTTTGAAGGTCATCTCCTGAGTGACTTAGCAAGGGATTGTTATCAGCGAATTGAAGAATATTACGGTGTTCTCGTTTAACTCTTATCCCCAACTTTTTATAATGCAAGCTTTTGAGTACCTCCTGCCAAAGGCGGTGATTAGCGACATCGTGTCCCTCCGCCTGACACCCTTCCTTATTGTCGGAGGGCAGGTTTGGTGAACTGAGACCACTGACAGTGTTCACTGAAAAGAACAGTTGTGCTCTGGACATCCTTGTCATATGTGAAGATTGAGGCGATCCTGAAAATAATTTCTCACATTGTTGCCACATTCGCCATGAATAGCTTTTTCATTGAAAGTTAAATTTACATCATTATAGTGCAGTTTGAATGAAAATGAAAACCAAGGAAGGAGAGATTCGGGCTAACAGGGGTTCCACCAAGTTCTTCCAGGGGCTTAAAAGAGATTGTGAGTTGCACAGAATCCTGAAGTATATTGAGACAGAAAGCGTTAATCATGCACCCTTCTAAGTCTTCTTCCTAGAAGCAAACCCGGTGACGTGTACGGCGCCATAAAGCATTGTGAAAAATTAGGGTAACCTTCACAGCCAAGTCGATCGCATGGCTGCTGCTGTTTTAGAAAAGAGAACAATGAGACTGCTTTGTATTTTTGGAGCATACCCATGAAAGAGAAGAGCTACATAAAGAAGAAAACTGGGACGTCGACCAGATGAAGTCCGAGCTAGGTACTGCGCCATAGAGGAAGAGACCAGGAGCTGAGAATGGGAAGCAACTAGATAAAAGGGAAGATGCCATCAATGGCCTTAAGTTATTAAGGCAAAACCTGTCGCCCAGGATGCCTGTTCTCTACAGAAAAAGAGACCATGAAGAGGGCTGCCGGGTTTCATTTTGTATTTTTTAATGAGCGTCTTTATATTTGGAGGCCAAGGGAATGAATCAGACCCGCCCAAAATTGTCGAAGCTTTGAACATGTAGAAGACATTGGTTTAGACGTATTGTCAAACGATATTTTTCTATTCCTCGTAGAGTAAGAAAAACTTCACAGTGTCTCAAGAACATTCGGAAGTTGTTTATGGTTTCCACTGCCTCTGTGCTTCCGGTGGACGAAAAGTTTGATTCTTGCTTAATGTCTGCAAATGTAATCCAAGTACTTCAATATCTGGAATTTAAATTCTAGTATTCACTGAGTAATTCCTCAATATGCTTTGCAGACTGTCCAACTTTTCAGTTTGATTTTTGAAATTTTGTTCATTCTTTAATGCTGTAAGCACTGGGAAGCGAAATGGGATCTTCATTTTCTCATCTTCAGGGCTTTTCTCCCCCTTTTCCTTCTTCTTTTGCGATAACACAAGGCCTTCACGGGTCGCCATTTGGGGCTGATTGGACAACATCGATATAGACATGGGAGCAACGAGTTCGCCCCTTTTTTAACTTTGAGACAAATGACGGAAATAAACAACCATTCATTGAACTGTATCATTTTCCGTGTTGCCATAAGTTATCATTTAAGGCCTAGCTCTTAAAGAAACGCATTCACGCATAAAAAAGTTACAATTCTCGTGCTCCTGCTAGTCGCCTTATTAAAAAAAAAGCCGCATCAACTAGTTAGGACTGCTCCGTGCAGCGTACTGACGATTTTCTTTCAGAACTGTTGGCAGCACTTGGGGCGAAGAGATATTAGAATATCAAAGAACAGACAACAAATGCGGAGTGGCTACATATAAGGATAGAAGAGGAAGAAAGTGTACAATATTCTTAATCTTTAAAAATCGCCACAGAGGGGTTATTTTTATAAGCAGCCACCAATAACTGCTACCTTTTTCTCGAATACTTATTTCTCAAAACTCCAGCAAGGCGTTAAGCGTTAATAGTTCTCATCGTAAGTAGGTTCAACACCTAAATGAGGAAGATAAGGTTTTTTTCATTGCTCGTTCTTGCACACAACAAAACTAAACATTTCTCACATGGACAGGACGTTCATTGAACTGTGATAGCTGTGTTTCTGTTGGTGGCTGTGTAAGGCAAATTACATAGAGAATCGCAACTCCCTTCAACACGACAGTTGCACATCGTGCTAATATTGTTTGCCTGCAAATATCTGCAAATAAATAAGTAAATGTCGATGCTGGTAAAGGCAGATCAGGAAGAAAGTGTTCTATGATAACTCAAGAGGCAGTGCCCTACTCCTTGAAGCTAGGCCAGTGTGTCTTAGAACGCGCAGCTAGAAAAACAAATTTAAGAAAGATGCCACATATACTGTGTGTGGTAAATCTGTAGAAACAATTCAGCACCTGACACACAAATGTGATGATATCCATCCGGATGTCGATGCAGGCACAGTCCGCTACCATTTGAGCGAACTGTCGTGTCGGCCTGCGGCAGCATGTATTTATACCGAAGCGGGGAGCAAGGCGCCGCCATCTTGTAAACGCATCCCGCAAGGTGCCCGTAGCGTGCGCACGCTATGGATAGCAGCATGCGTAAGTACGCAAGAGGCTGATAGATATGCCACGCTCTGTGCATGCGCATTCGTTGCCCGCAGTGTCGCTGCGTACGCCAGAGTACGCCCAACTAAAAGTGCCTATTGTCATATTAAGACATAAAGAAAATATGTTTATCCGCGACGCTGGAGTATGAGCTCGTGCTGAAAGCCATGCAATGAGGGATGTCGTCACAGGTTTCGTGCGTTAACATAAAAATTCGAAACATAACCTCCAGGCCATTGCGTTGATGTTGTGTGCGAAAGGTGTTGGATTATACCGCGTTGCATTCTGCATTCTGGTGTTGCATTCTACCCGCGTTGACCACTCTCACAAAGTTGGTATTGTTTCTTGCCGTACTAATGCCTGTTCCCACAGTTTTATTCCCCGCACATCACAGGATTGGAACCGCCTTCCCGGACTTATCGCCGGCATTGAAGACCATCATCACTTTAAAAATTCACTAGCTAACATTGTAGAATTAGGAGCCTAATCAACTTGTAGGTTTTAATTTTTATTGCGTAGCTTGCTTTTGTTTAATGTGTTTTCATTTTAATCACTCCCCTCTGTAATTCCAAACGGCCCTGAGGGTATTAATAAATGAGATCAAATATAGTGCAAATAAGAACTGAGGCTAATGCATATGTAATCCCTTGGCATGAACTCATAAGTGAGCGTCCACCGAAGGGACACGCGAACCTAAATGTGTGCTGCACACCGCAGAGTAAGTAATGAGCGCAGCATTTCACCTCTTTCCTCCTGTAGCCAAACAGCACCCATTTTCGTGAAAAATAATGGCACCTGCAGGGAGTTCACAATTATAACTCGTTGGCTGTGTTAGCAGGAAGCCCGCCAATACTATGAGCAATCGCCTTAACATAACAGTACGCCTTAACTCAGGCAACTTGAGCACTCAGCCATCAACCACCGCTTGTGGCTGGCGCCTGGCGCTAACTTTGTCGTGATCAGTAAGGGCGCGGGGTTGTAACCAGACGAACCAAAGCGCCTTAAACGCGTCGCAAGAAAATATCTTGAAATGACTGGATGGCTAAGGAACATGTGCGCCTGTTCATAGAAGGTACCCCAGGTATGTTAAAGAACACAAGTTATATCTGTGCCCAGAAAACCCATTCGACTGCAGGTAAGGCGGCTGTGCCGTGAAGAAGCAGTGGGATGCGTAAATATGTAATTTTTTGGGAATCTTTTGCATAGAAAATTTCATACTCCCACCATTTTAATTCAGCGAGATTTGGCGCTGAAGTTCATGTCGAGTACCTTAAAGGCTTTGCTCGGTAGTGCTTGTTAATAAAGCATCCGCTTGAGTTGGCAACACCAGCTCCAAGTCTGAGTTGATTGAATGGGCCTTGGATTGATTTGTGTGTGTTTGCAAATGATAATATTCGATACCTAGCTATATATTTTGATCATAAAGGAAAACTGCAGATATAAACATAATTTCATCTGCATTATATACCCTTGATTGACATGGAAGTACTAAGCAAGCAAAAGAAGAAAAAGGTGGACGTTTTTCACCTTGCAAGCTATATTTTATTATATTTCTAAGCCTTGCTATGGTAGGACGTAACATATCAAGCCGTCTACAACCTTTTCTAATTTGAGCCATATTCCCAGGTTGCTGTAAAGAAAGAGAAAGAAATTAATTCTTTGAAGGCTCACGTCCAGAAGATAGGGAGTTTACAGGTAGTATTACCATCACACGAACTCAAACAAGAAAACTGAAACATCATCAAGAATAAGGCAGGATATTGCACTAGGCATAAAGTATAACCGATAAGTTTATTTTTGGATTTGAGGCGTAAATAGCGCACTTTAGAAGTGTTAATTTGCCATGCTTGTACTTCCTCTCCGTCACGTATTATTTTTTATTGCTTTTGCTGAAGTTTCAGTTGTTTTGTTCGCGTTTCATTTGATGCTGATGAAAGGAGCATAGCCAACCAGCCATTTTAATGAAAATATTTTTGTGATGAGCACCGACTAAATGCTTGAAAAACATTATTTGGCATAAAGATCACAACATGTTTTCGCGATTTTGCGGCAGAGAATAAATTATTTATTTGTGCCATCACAAAACTTTGAAATTGAGCGAAAGCAACAAGTGAATCTTCTTGTTGTAGAACTCTCTCGCACTGGTTTTTATCGTGCATGCAGAACGGAATTAAGCACGTTAGGATTTTATTCACAGTACTCGGCAAACTCAAGTAAACATCGTTTGGAAACTGCGGCGAACTCGAAGCTCCAAATAAACCTGCGAATGCGGGATGAGAACTAAACCGGATAAAATTTCGTCATATTATACATTGTTGTTCTGTTGTTTTCACTTGTAAACATCGTTATGTAGCCCTAATTTATTCACCAAAAAGTTAGACATTACTGCAGAGACTGCTTTGGAGAAATGCGAAAGCATTAGCGTATGTTCGCAACTTTGGTGGTTATCACTCGAAAGTATTTACATTTTGTTGCTGTGCTCTTATTAATTGCACGCGTGACGTCATCAGACGTATAGATGACATCAGACTCTTATGACGCGACATGGTCTCACTAATCAGCCCCCACTAAGCCTAATAATTACCAGTATTAATAATAACAATTATTATTGCCGTTAAATATCTTCGTTATTAGGGATCATTGGTATGGTCATTAATTAGGTCTATTAAATAGTGAATAATTTGAGTTGCAATGACTACTGACTCTGACTCGATATTGTTTAGTCTTTGACTTTATGTACTTCACCACACCACTCTTCAGATCATCACTGATGACGTCACATTCGGCGACATATTTTGCGGACACATTTCGCAGACTCTTCCGGTGCCGACATTGCCTAGTAATGCTTTCGCATTATAAAAAATAGCCAAGGGCGGGATCTGAACCAGCGTCAGCGTAAACACAGACCATCGATTCCAGATGGCTTAGATAACTGGGCTATCACCGGAGCCTCTGATGCGAATTGTTATAACCGGTAGCCTCTCGCGGGGTGCGTTATAAATATTTGTCGTGCATATATTCGGTGTGCACTAATAAGGCCTAACGCCCCTGAAATGCAGGCGAGGACCCTTGCGCGTCAATCGTGCTACTCCCCTGTACTGAAATCGTCATAAGATGCTGGGCACGCGGCGCAGCTAAGAAAGCGGTTTAATGACGAAGGCTGCCCAAGACACAACACAGCCTTTTCAATTTCATTTGAACTGGACCAGCGTTATCGAGCGTATGCATACCAGGGTTAATAACTTTCTATCCGCTGTGGAATCACTTGACAATAGTGAACGGAACTTCGTCGTCATCACGGAAGTTTCTTGGTTTAGTGCGCTCGTATCGAAGAAAAGGTACGAAAAAAATTTTTGTTACTGCTAGGAACCATGAAAATACTGGGTGTAATATACTGTTAAGGCGTGGTTTTACAAAGGGCGGTAAAATGCCTTCTAAAGATCGTGTTCCTTTTGCGGCAATCCAAAGGTACTTGCTGAAATAATCGTATAAGTGGCCGTGCTCCAAAGTAACTCGACAGAAGAAATTAAAAACTAATTATGCGATGTAGGATTTCCACTTTCATATGGTTTTCGCCGTCTTTAAACCGATCACAACATTTACGGCAAGCACTTCTCCCCGCCTTGGCACTGATGGTACACTCTGATAGAATAATGAGCTCTACATAAAAGATGTGCACAGAATCCTTTAGAAACCGGAGCTTCAAGCATGCTGTTGATGTTACAGCAGTCATGTGAGCACCAGTCGGGCATTGTCTCAATCAACCAAAGAATAGCACTGCGCTATTGTATTGTTATACTGTTGTTTAAATATCCCGCCGCAATATTTCCAGAAAATAAAAGTGATGAGATTAATTACTTATGTACGGAGCACCGTGATCCGGAGGCTTTTTGTACCGATAGTAGCACTGTCAGTGCCAGCGCCACTGTCAGCATAGAACCAATCTGACATTTCACAATATCTCGATTGGTGAAGTGCTAGGACTAGGACTACGTGAGAGAGTGAAAGAGTGAAGGAATTGTGCAGTGGAGCTACCAGAGGAGCCAAGCACAGCGACAAGTTTCAAGCATAGCGCTATGCTATCGTGAGCTATTGCATGGCCTTCTATGCCAAAATAAAACGCAAATACCTTCTAGAACCGTGAGTTCTGCGCGTGGTATTGTCGCCGTAAAGAACCAAATGCAAATATTCGCGAAAGTTTTTTTACAAATCTCCAAAAATACACTGTCCCTATAATAGTCGACTCACTGCTACAGCGTAAAAGGCGATAAAATTATCGTGGAGGCGACAACAGTACCGCTATAATGTACCTGCGCCGTTTATGGTGAATAGCCGATTTAACAGTGCGCTTTAAAACTGTTCACAAAGCTTGCGGTGATGATCCTAGAATAAAATCAACATCATGTTCCCTTCATACCCCTTGAAATGCCCTTAAGTTTTGGTTACAGGGAGACGCTGTGGCCTAATCTAGACTTTTTTTTACATTTGATTACGTTCACTTGACTCCTGTTCACGTATGCCTGTCAATGACAGTCTTTTGGATCGATGCTTCATTATCCGCACCTACCCTTTTCTCTACCAGCCGCATATGTTCTTAACAGGACCTCGTATGAATTATTTGCTCCGCCTATTGAGCACTCGTATGTAATGGCACCTCCTTGCCTATGACGCGCCTATCCCCCCACATCGTGCTCTATGCCTGTCCGAACTCCCTTGACCATTAAGAATGGATTTTTCTTCCAATCTTAGAAGTGATGTAAGGGTAATCGGACTGCGTCTTACCGATATTCAGTGCTGTCCAGAATATGAGTGGGAATTTCATCTTTGCTGATGAATAATCGCGCGAAACTGTACTAATTTTCCTTGGAACGAGCAACATTGCACAGACATGGAAATCTTGGGAACCTCTAACGCATATCATTGACAGTCAGCGCAATTTCTTAATGCCTTTGTTTACCTGTGGTATGCATCGCAGAAACACACTAAAATTGTTTGTACATTGATTTAAAAGAGGCTTGTCCAATTTCCCTTTCAATACCCGCTGTAATCTCGGTTGAGCGCGCTTATTAACATGTCTGGTATTACGTATTTCCTGTCTTGATTCCTATCTATTCTTCACATAGTATATTATGAGCAGCTTACCAGAAAAATGTAATCGGAATATAGAAGTCAGTGCACACATAGAACCATAACCAACGCAGCTAACGAGTACCCTCCTAATGCGTCTTCTATCATGCCTGAAAAACACAGTAGACATTGTCTGCTTGCTTGGCACTTAATTTCATTGCATATTCTTAGTCCCCTTTTCTACTATTAGAACCCGCGTCGCTTGTCTGCAGAATGCCAAGGTAGAATCAGCGGTATCAGTCCGTCAATGCTTCAAAAAACAGGAGGTTTCATGAATGTGGGTGATGACACTATCAGAACCACATTTTTGCAGCGACGGTGCGATAGTTTGGGTTTGAAGAAGCCTTTCTGGACGAGTGTTGGAAGCGGCTATGTTTGTCTGAGGTTTTGTCTTCTTTTCTATTTCATCACTCAGTGTTACGACTCGTGACTGCTTCTCAATATCAGTGTTAAGAGCATCATAGGCTTTGACTCTGTAGCCATGAGGAATTCATTTTGCATCAGCTCGTAAGCTGTTGAAGCGCCAAAATTATGAAACTAGGGGCGTGGGATTCCGGCTGTTACGGCGGCGTTTGGCGAATACGCGCTGTTGTAACCCTGCTGATGTTGAAAATATTTTTTGACAATTTATTATGCTTCCACAATTCACAAGTCCTTCGATAGTGTAAGGCTGTGCGTTGGTGCCCTTTCCCATTAAATCCACTCATTAAAAAATAAAGTGAATGTAATCTATTGTGGATTGCTGCCTCCAAAAATAACCCGGTGAGCTGGGCTTGCTGAACGCTATATTAAAGCTGGAGATATTAGTTGTGAACTTTGTGAACATCTTGTCCAGAACTGGTGGGGCACATAATATTCTGTATGTTTTATTTTAGTGGTTTTAATTATTCCTTTCGAACAATGCAACGCTGAGGTTCCTTTATTCTTCGGCTATCTATGAGATTGTGATAGGTGCGCAAGGGCAAGAAAAATATATCTGCAAACAATTATAAAATCTAGGCGCATTTTTTGCGCCGGCTCCCGTCTTTTTGTTTTTGAGAGACTGCAGAGTCTGAAAGCCCCGACTGCCTGAATGCAAAGTGGTACTCAAAAGCCGAGATAGGACCGAACGTGAGCTCGTGGAAGCCTTTTTTATCAAGAAACGAGGTGACAATTGCATGAGTGATGCCTCGGTTATTATCCGGCACAGTGAAATGATGTTTCTTGAGGCATATCTGTGAAAGGTAGATGTTTGTCAAATTTTGATTCAGAGCATGGATAAGGTCAGATGCTATATAAACGCTCTTCCCTGAATAAACCCTGTTGAAGGTGTAGCGCTCGTCCTGTTCCCTTCCTCGTCCGTGTTGCCAGTTTCCGCTCTTATGTCTTTCACGAATATGCACCAACAAGCCCAGTTGCAAGTACTTTTTCCTTCTACTTCTACCTTGCGTTCCTCTACCCCAATTGTAATACTACCAGTTTTATGGCTTCTACATGGCCATGCCAGTTAGCGGACGATCCGTACAACTGATGTATACATAAAAAATCACAGCTCTTCCGCGTCGTACCTCTGGCGTGGACTTGAAAGGCATTTTAAGAGCTCCACATCTATAAGTAAACATAATCGGCAAAAAGAAGTCCAGAGATATTCTTTTCTCTTACGAGGGTCGCAAGTTTCCATGCAGATGTCGCTCTCAGGAAACCTATTGGCATTTCCTCCGCATCCCAGGTAATCGAATTCACTGCACGTTTTTGTTGTTGCATTGAAGTACCACTTTGTACTGGGGCTCACACCAATGCAACTCTCGCCTTCGTCAGGAGGCTTGCTGCATTCGTCTTCAGGCTCTCCTTCTGGGATGCTCATCGCTGTTGACCCTGCAGAGGAATAATTAAGTAACACTTATTTTCACGGAAAGAAAAGCAGGAAGATAAAGACTAGCCGTGAAGCGATCGGCTGTTCTTAAAAGGCAGAGGTTCATTCACTTTGAACCTGCGTCAATGACGGCTCTGTTTATAACAGGAAAACATTTCTAATGCTGCTTAAGTTTGAAGTGCAAAGCCTCGTTCTCAGTGACAGTTCATAATACTTCGTTATTGGCGGCATCTACATCTTTACGTTATCCGCTGCTCGCATCTCAGCAAGTGGGAGCTAGCTTAGCGCCTACAAGGTGGTGCGAAGTCACACATGCTACCTGGGTACCACCTTCAGTAGCCCTAAGCACTACTTTACTTTTGTGTAATTTTAGCTCTATTAGCTCTGTGAATATGAAGACAGAACGTCGGGCAGTAAGTTGGGTTCATAGGTTGAATTTGGTAAAAGGGCGAATACGGGACGAGAAAGGGGACTACACGCTGTTACCAACATTATTCTCAACAAACAAGCCCAACTCAGCACATTTACTATGGTCGAAAGAATGAACATCTAATTACAATGATTGTATTTTGCATATTTGCCACTGGTACCTGTCCCACGAGGGAAAATAATATTTGAGGAAAATCAGCATTTTGTTAGGTCACAGTTAGCCAAGTTTTCCAAAATATGTATGTTCTAAACAGAAATTCAAATGTCAGTGACTCTTATTGAAGGCCGTTTCGAATAAGTGCTGGAAAGCAAAGTTGATTTTTGTTCATAAAAAAAACTAAAATTTTACCCAACATACTAGCTTTGCCGTCATGGTAATTTTTTTCAAAAATGATGCACTCACACTCAAGTAGTGTGAAACAAGCCAGGAGTATGAAGACCCAGGACTTCATTATGTATGGGGCGAAGGAAGATACTGAAAATTCAAAAATTTCATGTTAGTCAAGTTTTCTAGATCAAGATCATTGCCAGCATTTTCTCGCAAAATGTAAACTACAACAAAGCCGGTTTGAGTGATATCACTTTATAGCTTCACTTTATATATCACTTTATGCCTTCAGTTAGTACCATGTAGCAACTAGCCCAGACAAACAGCTTAATAAAATTACAATTCGCTCGCATAAACCTGTATGGCAAAACGACTTCCGAAACTTAGGTCGTTACTCTTATTTAGCACGGCTGTCATACCACGTAGCCAGCTCATTATAAAGACTGTATCGGAGAGATTTCTGTCTCTCTTTTTTTTATGTACATAAACGTGAATACGCGCAATACCTCCCTCGCTTGCGCGTGTCACCCGAACTCGTTCACTCTCGAAGCGCGAGTTTCTTAGATTTGAAATAAGTAGCCGCCGCGATGGATTAGAGGCTTTGGTGCTCGGCTGGTGACCCGAAAGACGGGAGTTCGATCCCGACCGCAGCAGTCGCATCTCGATGGAGGCGTAATTCTAGAGGCCTGTGTACTGTGTGTTGTCAATGCATGTTAAAGACCCCCAGGTAGTCGAAATTATATGGAAACCTCCACTAAGGCTCCATCATAGCCTTGATCGCTTCAAGACGGTAAACCACGCGTGAACAAACAAAAATTGAAGTAAGTTTGTCCAATTCCTTGGCTATTCATTGCAGTCACCAATGGGAGCTCAGATCAGGTTTGTTTCGGTCGCTGCTATGCCGTTACTAGATCGTCGGCTGACATATCTGTGACAACGTTTTTCTATTTCGTCACCTTCTTCAGCTTACTTTCGTAGAGAAATGCGTAACAAACGAAAGTGATCTGCGTTCTTCCACATCGACGAGAAACCTTGGCAGGAGGGGCGGAGGGGGGGGGGGGGGCTTGTTGGAGCTATATTTTGTAAACATAACTGCGCCAAGGAGGCGACTTGGAGAAGGAGCGCACAGGCCGAGCACGCGGAATCTGCTTTTCCTCCAGGCGCTGCTTTTCTTTGTACGGTCTTTTGCTGCGCTATTCTTATGTTTTAGACAAGATCCTCACATGTAACTTTCTTTTCGGACAGTTGTTTATATTATGACGAAGAAGACGACGAACTGTGCAGTGGCGCGGGCAGGAGCGCTCGCGCTAGGCATGCAGCCGTTAAAGCATTGCCATCGATCATTGTGTCTCTTTCTTCGGCTGGCCGCCACGTAACAATATCTTCAACTGAACCACGAAATGCTTCTGGCAAAGCTACTGCTTTGATTTCCGCTCATATTGCAAGAAGTGAAAAATATATTGAAAAAAAGAAATCTTGGAAATAAGAGAAAATAACCTGTGTGGCATGGATGTTTACTGTGAGTTGGCAACAATTCTAATACGACTGGTCTTCAAATAAAAAATTGGCGGTGGATTAGCTTTGGTTAAACCTGGAGTGATGCCATAGCTGCAGCTGACCGAGTGGAATTGGTGACGTGACCAACCACGTGACGAACCACGTGATCAGCCACTGCGCGGCACCGGCGGCGGCTGCTCCGCACCACGTGAACAACCACTTGGCAGCGCGGCCGCGCAGCCTCAAGGTGGCAGCGCCGCCTCGCTGAAGGCTCGAAATGCTACCGTAATGTAGCTGTCGCTACAAAGTGTAGAGAAGTTCGAGGGTCCTGAATAGATCCACGCAGGTACAGCCCCTCATTGTGGTGCGCACCAAGGAGAACTAAGTGTTTCGTATGTGTTACAGCTTTAAGTTCGAAAATTATATTATTTCAGACAGGGTTGAGGCTGTTTTTGGAGGCGAAATACCATAATAAATACCACAAACAGAAGCGGCTATTTGTAGCTTTTATGCAGTCCCTACACAGGTGGCTCTACAGGACTCCAAGGTTTTTGCAAGCGTGCATCGACATCCTACGAAATGTTGGAGCCGCTGAAGACGCAAGATTACGCATTTACGCACATAATGCTTGCCAGTTGCAGCAACATCTGCTCCGGAGTTCTAACGCAGCACATCTCCCGCTATATATTTCCTTGCAGCTCAGACGCACGGATTTTGCCGCCACTAATCAGGCCCGCGACATTCGATGGGACAAGCGACAAGCGTCGCGCGTAATCTCTGTCTGAAATCGCTACTGTTCGCCACTTCGCGAGCGAAGGGAAAAATGAAAACGAATCATATCTTATCGTAGATAAAAGCTTTCCCACATAACCTTTTTTTGTACCACCACATCATTTGAACGTTGCGTTAAAACGAATGGCCAGTTCACGCGACAACACTTCTGTTTAGGAGAGCGAATTGTGTTTTTAAAGTTGTCTTTTTTAATAACTAGAAGCGTTAGCAGACCAGCCCATCAGACGGCGCCGAAACGGTACCCGGGTACTGTTGTCTGTTTTATAGTTCCCGTAAGCTATGAGGTGTTTGCCAACGATTCGGAAACTCTCATATGAGGTTAGTATTTTAGCAATACCACAAAGTTTACGGCTTTGCAAGCTGGTTGCCCAAGATTTCAATATATTTATTGCGATAATCCGCACAAGTATTTTTATAGTGTGTTACAGGGGCCATTCATTTAACATTTATGGTTAATTATTGCCTTATTATTTATTACTATTATGCCTTCTCTTCAGCAACTCTTCAGCAGTGGAATAGCTTGAACATTATTAGTGAAAATTTTGTCTTGCTACCATTTTTCTATCTTTTCTGGTTTTGGTTTCCTGATCTTACATTGCCTGCTTTTTTTTAACTTGCCTTAGTACTCTACTTACGGAAGATTTCTGCTTTTGCTTTTCCGGGAGGACGTTCCTGTTCTCATGCAAATGTTGGTATGATCCTTTGCATGAGGCCGTTCAGAGTCTTACGTTTCACATTATTAAACATTTTACTTGAATAGCGACAACAGTGGCACTTAGCAGAAGTGTCGTCATCTATGCGAAGCCTCAGGGGAATTAAATCTGCACGATCCAGAAGCACTACCCACCTCCTACCGCATTCCCATAGCTAGTGGAATGCCCTCCCACCCAGTGATACCCTCGGTCCACGTCTGCACGCCACCACTACCCACTTTTAAACTGCACAGGCTCTTTCTACCACCCACCACACAACTGTAGCCTCCAGAACCATCACCCACCACCAGTGCACCTAGCCTCGCCCTTGAGAAGGCCTCGCCCAATAGGTGCCCATACAGTAGTGTAACGATAAATCGACAGCCATATCGAGTACAAAGAATCGGTGCAAAAGTCAGCTGCCCTTCAGAAGCACAATACACTGGCATCTGGCCACCCACACTTCACCCTCCCTATAAAAATATGCATTGAAGTAAAACCATCAAAAAAAAAAATTAGGAAGCGTAAATCTAACCCACAATCGCAGCTTTCTAGAATTAATTGTAATCACCCTGTGATTTGTTTTACCGATTTTTAGCGTCAGTGGTGATGCCTTGGTATGTAGTGCCTTTCGGTGTGTTCACTGTGCGCATCACTTTACTCTGTGTGAGCAGTAAAGTATCTTATATTGGTAGCTGATGAAACAACCTTCCCGCCTTTTCTTCAATGGTTTTTCTTCTACACTTTGTTTCTTTGTTTACCTGCACTTTATACGCAATTTTCGCTATTTTCAAAGGCTGGCATGCTCATAAAATAAATAATTAAAATTCAGTGCTCTCTTTTACAACATTCTGCAGTGAGTGCACAAATCTTTTAGCTGCTCAAGATAGAACTTGAGAACGTATAAACAGTTATATATTTCCCAACGAAGGCATGAGAGTAGTCATGCTTACCTTTCAAAAGCACTGTCGTCCACCGGTACGCTTGGGAACCCAAAGTATGGGATGGTGTCGCTAGTGCGCAGCAATATATACACGGGTTACTAAGGTCATTGTTTTAATAGAACCTTTAATGCATTGGAAAAGAGATTTTTGTAGCTGCTGTTTTCTTATTGCCTTTTTCGCAAACAGCGAAGCATGTAAATGGCCCTAAATAATAGTTATGTACCAAGTTCAAGAATGTGGGCGGAGGGCATGCGGTTCAAGTAGGGTTAAAATAAAAATGGAAATTCAACAATGAAACACAATACTTTAGAATTCTTGCGCACAAAGGTGTCGAACTACTAAATATTTTAACAGAAGACAAAAATAAATCTTGGAGCACTTGAGAAGGAATTTATACATTTCTTGTGCACACACCAAACGTTTAAATGAGGTTGTTTTAAGAAAAAAAAATATCAAGGGAGTCTGAAACTCGCTCGCCTGGTGACTGTAGAACTTCATCATTAAAACAAAGTTCTGCGTGGTTGTTGAACTTAGTGGACTTTAACTCATCCGGAAAATTTCAATGCAGAACAAAATTTTTGTATAGAGCAGATGTGAGCAGATTTAAAAACTTCTAACGCAGACAGCAAATAATGAAATCAAGTTCTTTTTTTGCATAGCATAACTGGGAGATAAAATAGCTGTTCCGTTCGACTTTTTAACTATTTTAATCGGGGTTTCTTCTGCAAAATAGCGAACACTTGATAGTAGTAAAGTAAAAAGTTGCCGGAATTATTTAAACCAATATAGAAGTTTTAAAATCTTATCAGGCGTTGTTGTAGCTTTATTCTATATCCAGTTTAAACAAAGAAATAAAACGATAGCGATAACTTCCGATTGGACCATACTTCGTAATTACTAGAGGTAAAATGTAGATGTAATTTACCATTGGGCAATTGCTATGATGGTGCGCGTCAGAAAATTGAAAACATTCTGTCTGATTGCGCTGCACACTTATCGTGGATATTAAGGCTGTTAAAGGTCAAACTCCCAGTTAAGAAGAAATTAACTCGACATGTATGGTCGCGCAATTTGGCATTTGACTTTTATATGTTGGGACAAAATCTGCTCAGCCTAGATAAGAAAATTCTGCCCTTTTTATAATATTGAATAGAGGAACTGGAGTCATCGCTATGGGAAGTTTTTATAAACAGGGCTCACCATTTATCAATAGGTATCGTCAATGCATGGGCACAAGTATGCACAAGGTCGTTTCAGCGGTTGTTACTTGACGGATGCTGCCACTGCTCCTATACACGTTGTTGTTCTCAACAACACTTGAAGCGAGATGGTACGTTTTTAAGTGCGACAGTACTACTTCACTACCAATCCTGAAAAAGTGATGTGTCGATGACGCCTTGACATTTGCCCATTGACCTTTAATTTTTGAGACGAAATGAGTTGGATACGGTGTGAGTAGGGGAAAGTCACGAGGTGTAAAAGTTTAAAAGAAAGTGTTTTGGAGATATGGTGGTTAAAAGGAAATGTTTAGGCAATAGTGAAGCCAATTTCAAAGCAAAAGCTTTCGCACTTCATATTCGGTTTAACGGCGCTAAAAAAGTGATGTTCTCTTAATTTTGTGGTCAGTTTTGATGGCAATATGAGTCGTGCATTTTTTCGCAGAGGAACAGCCCTGGTGGCTAGCATTTTAAGGCGATAGCCTTTATTGGCTCATACTAGCGGTGACTCTCCATCCGTTACATCGCCACCTTAGTCACATGGCCTAGGTCACGTGCCGCCACGCTCGCGCCAGGTGCCGTTCTCCTCTGTCGTGAAAAGAATTCAAGCGCGGCAAATTCAAATCAGTGTATTGAGTCTCAAACGGCTTTCGCCTTCCCGCAGTTATGAAATATCTAAGTGCCTCCAAATAATTTTTTATCTGTTGCCGCAGATTCAAATTCCGAAGCTACGCTATATAAGGTAAAATCATGGCCAGAAATTTTGGAGCTGCGCCTTTTTTGAACGAGAAGTTGTTTATGGACGCAATTTTTTTTCAGACATAGTACGACTGCACTATAAAAATTAATATATCCGCAGAGTCCTCTTGAGAACGTTTGTATTTTTCTGCTATTTGCTGTTGAAAACACGCAAGATTGACTTTCTACTGCAGTGTAATATACGCGGTGGGAGCGTACGACAAATTTTAAAACCAAGATTTGCCTGTAACAGAAATCAGGCGCTCGTTTTCGACAAGGGAGCCAACAGTCACCGAAACCAAGGTGCATAGGGGAATGTTTAATTTTCTTTTTTTTTATGTCTTGTGCTTATCAGCGGAATAATAATACTGACATTAATTTATCGGCTAAAGAAAATTATTTATAAAGCAGAAGAAAAAACAATCATACCGCCGGTGGGATCCGAACCCACGACCTCCTAATATCGCGTCCGGTGCTCTACCAACTGAGCTACGGCGACGGCCGCCCAATCTGCTGCTCTCGTGGGTATTTACGTTTATTGGGTGTAAGCGAACCCTGAGAGTGTTCACCAGCGCCACTCTTGTCCATAGCGGCGGGCGTAGCACGTCCTGTAATACTACGAGTGTGATGTGGAACGCCATCTAACGGCGAGGACGGAAACTGTGCGAGAGCCCTCTTATGCTACCTATGACATCCAGACTGCCAGAACCGACACCCTTGTTAAGCTATTAGTAGACAAGGTAACGGAAATGAGGGGCTCGTTTTTGACACTGATGAAGGGAGCCGACAGTCACCGTAAGCAAGGTGCATAGGGGAAAGTTTAATTTTCTGTCTTTTATGTCTTCTGCTGATCAATGGCATAATAATACTTAGATTAATCTATCTCTTAAAGAAAATTACTTATAAAGCAGCAGAAAAAACAAGAATGCCGCCGGTGGGATCCGAACCCACGAGCTCCGAATATCGCGTCCGGTGCTCTCCCAACTGAGCTAGGGCAACGGCCGTCCAATCTGCTGATCTCGTGGGTATATATGTTTATTGGGTGCAAGCAAACGTTGAGAGTGTTCACCAGCGCCACTCTCATCCATAGCGGCGGACGTAGCACGTCGTTTAATGGTTCTTGTAAACCAGCGCAACGGTTTGAAGCCAAACAGAAAGATTACGTGGCAAACAGATTACGTGCTTCGGCAAAGCTTTCGCACAATCACTATGATTAGGCTGTGAAACGATATTTTTCTTATTTTTTCTTGTTTTTCCCTGTTTTTCCGTTATTCTGCGATACCAGCGTGTATTTGACCACTGCATGGTGCCCTGACTAAAACTATTCTGTTGTTAGTTCAGCGCGGTGTCTTGTCCCTTTCTGCTTGGCTTCGAGCCGTTGCGCTGGTTTACAAGAACCATGTCTGACCGACTCACCCACCAGTTCATGTTGTACGTCCTGTAATACCGCGAGTGTGACGTGGAAAGTCATCTAACGGCGAGGGCGGAAAGTGTGCGAGAGCCTTCTTATGCTACCTATGGCATGAAGATTGCCAGAACCGAGACCCTTGTTAAGCTATTAGCAGACAAGGTAGCGGAAATGAGGGGCTCGTTTTTGACAAACTTATGAAAGGAGTCAAGAGTCACCGAAACCAAAGTGCATAGGTGAATGTTTAATTTTATTTTTTATGTCTTGTGCTTATGAGTGGGATAATAATACTGGCATTAATCTATCGCTTAAAGCAAATTACTTACAAAGCAGAAGAAAAAACAACCATGCCGCCGGTGGGATCCAAACCCACGACCTCCTTCTATCGCGCGCAAACGTCCACAGAGTCTTACGCATCCAGGATGTGTTAGCGGTGTGCTTGAAAGTCGACGCCAAGATGTCTTCTGAGAGTGACAAGGTGGGTCACGTCCTTAAAGCTATTGCAAATGACGAATATTACCACCCATTTTGTACCTGTGTAGCGAAAAGGGTCATGTAGCCAATAATTTCCTACCGTGATCATGTCTTCGTATACACAGGCAATTTTCTTCAAATTTTTAGCCTACTTCCTCGACCTTCTCCATCAATCCTCCAGTCGTTCCTTACTTTTTCTACCCTTCGAAAATTTGCATGCCTTCTCTCTCCCGAAACCTTAGTGCTTCTCGATACATGCTGTGGTATCTTCTAATGAGGGTTGGAGGGCATTGCGCTGAATCAAACAATAATTTATTGTTCCTGTGTCTTGCATAAATCAGCCGCAAACGTCATCTGTAGTGTCGAATGTTTTTCAGCTAACACTTTGACCTTAGAGCACAAGGCTCTAACCTCGAAAAGCAATGCACTGCGGTTGGAATTGGAAAAAAGCTGCCCCTTTTAGTCTCAGTTTTAGCCGTCTTATAGCGCTCCAACGTCGGCTTGTCCAGCGACATTTTTTCAGTATTCTGGAAAGGGCTTGTGAAATTATGCCAAGGATGATGAGGAATGATGAGGAATGCAAAAAAAAGTGCTTGAAACTTCGCTTTCTTGCTTCCAAACAGCGCGTAGGCGAAGGGAGGTGCCTAATCAGAGCTTCACGACATAAAACAGGCTGCAGTTGTGAAGAAATTCAATGGCGTCATTACTTTTACAGAGCATTACTCCTTGCCACTTAAGAATACATACCTGACAGTACTTCTTACACTCTTTCAAAAGTAAGTTCAGTCAAAAGAACAATGAAGTTCGATAGTCGTGATGCCTGTTAACATTGATAATGGCGAGAGGACGACGACCTTCTCTTATATTGAAGTTATTCCTGAGAGATGACAGTGTATGCCTGGTAATGACATCTTAAACAACCGTGTTTTTTTTTCATTGTGGATGAAACAGCTCGAGAACAGTACGTACGATAATAAAGGAAGCACACGACACCGAGCGCTGGCTCGGAATTCCTTTTTAGTGAGAAAAAAATATATACACAAAAATTGTGAGGTCATAAAGCTCTGCGTTCAGTGCAAAGCAATTTTTAGGGACATTCCTTAATCTTTGAAACGCCCGACCCTGAACCGATGTTTTGAAGACAAGAATTCGGATTGCTATTGACAATGCAGATTTCAGTCTAAAATATCCACCGAAAAATAAATGTAGCCACTTTTAGGATGACCAAGCATGCTTTTTATTATGTTCAAGTTTTGGATCATTTGCGTTTCCCAAATACAGAATGCTAATGTCGTCTGAACTAGCTGTTATGGTCACTGGAGCTCAAATTTCCTAGCTATCTGAAGACAGCCGTATATTTACCTGCAATGTCCTTACAATTTACGGAAAACGAATTGTCGACAAAACCCCTACGTTGAACAATGTTTTCTTTCACCACGTCGGCCTTACAGCATTCAGCCTGTAAGAAGGAGTGGTAGGCATAACATAGTTCTTGAACAATGATTAGATGCCCAAGTACTGATACGTTTCTCATATGTCGCATGTGGCCGGGAGGTGAGAAGCGGAGGCACAACTATGGTGCATTATGCGCAGCATGCGCGTGGAACGCTGATATTGACCGTACTGCCCGTTAATTTCCGTACATCTATGCACGCATATTTCATAGGCTTACTAGAATAGCATTTACCTCACTCGGCGTCCTGCGGGTCTCTTATGATTGAAATACCTATTACTGGTGTTGGAAATTTGTTAGTGCAAAAGAGCAATGTTCGAAAAAGGAACATTCGCATAAAACCCGCTGCCAATTAGACACAAAGGTTTTAGTTCGTTATTTTTTTCTCAGAAAATCGCACACCCTTTTTCATTACTTTCGCGTTGTTTTGTTCATACAAACATTTTATATTCCTTCGAAAGCGCTCCGCCAGCACACGGCTTGGATAAGGCCCAAAATACGTCTTTATCAGTAATAATTCAAAGTAATTTACTGAGTCGATAATAAATATTATAGTTTCTGTTTTCTCTATTATTCATGCACTATGCAAAAATGAAAAAATCGCAAGTGGGTGTATACTGAAACAAAATAAAAATTCAGTTACATATGTTTCTATTTTTTAACATTGTCAAGTAAAAGAATAAGCAATCTCATCAGCCCCGCACTGAGCTCCTAGAAAAACCCACGCCCTCCTTGCGTTTTTTTTCGCTACGCTTTATAAGGAATCTTTCATTATAAACATACAAAATCTATTTATTAATCATCAGTAACGGTGGCTGGCTTACACACTCTGGTTGTATTGTTTCACATAAAGTATGCCTCCATTACTTGCCTTGTCGCTTTTCTATGTTTGCGTTTGTGTTGGTAACTAAACAAAATATATCTGTGGGTAAATAAAGGCTTTCGCCTTTCTTTTTCTCACAATTGAGACATTTCTCTATCGCATGGGAATAGCCTGATCTGGAGAGCGTTATCAAATGTTAGCACAGTTTTTTTGGTGCATTTTTTCTTGCATAAAAGCGGGACTTTTTAAACTACTGCGAAAGTGCATTTCATCAGTTTTGAGCTGTGTGCCCCTTGGCATTAAAACGAGCTGATTTTTCACTATCTCATAGCAGTTCATTATGATACAGCGCAACCCAATTCCTTGTGGGACGCAGAGAAAACAAAAACGTGGGCCTCAAGACATTCCACCACATATTTCAAATCGCGCACTCTCCGGTTTAGGTATACAATGATGGCCACGGTCGAATCTTTGTTTTCGCTTTTAGGATTAAGAAACCAAGCTATTACCAACAGCTAGAGCTAGTTGAACGTTGCTGTAATCATCCTTCGGGAAGATACTGCCTTTATTACATACGGGTGTTTGTAAGTCCTAAAAACTAAAAGAAAGATAACAGAGTGGCTTTCATTCTCTGTGTACCCTTGATATTTGCTCTTTTTTCTCTTCGCCTGATAAGCTGAGGGCTTTATTATATGGAAACGAAAAGCTAAGAGATGTCGAACAATTCCAACCTGTTTGAATGCGGAGTATCACACAGGCCAATTGATGTGGAAATGCTTGCGGAGGAGTTCATAAGCTTCGCTTCAAATGCAAAAAAGTACACATAAAGCAGACAAGTCCAGGCACGAGCATTCGGCTGTGCGAGCACAAGAAATCACTCTTTTGAATCAAGCAATTAAATTTTTAAACATTATTTGCTCGATTATGAAGAAAAGGAACACTCAATATTTGCCGGTATTTAGTTAATCACACAGACATTGGAGAGGTAGAGCACAGAACAATCCGTGACCCGCTAGTCCCTGTCATTAATGCCTACGCGCTCACTGAAGCTTCGGATTTGCTTGTTGGGGCTCACTATGTAAAGCTTGTCGTGACAGGAGCTCACAGAACGATTGCGCTTATTACGAAATCGAACTTGTGCGCCCCGGTATCTTCCTGCAGTGTAGGCATAAACAGCTGGTTTTAATCGAATATTGTGCGAGTTTTGCAAAGGAATTACATCTATTCTAACTCCTGTCCTGCTGCATGTTTTGACGATTAGTTCAATGTAGGGCCTCTTTCATATTGTTTTACAAAAACAACACACTGAGAATTCTGAAGGGTGCGGATGAAGTAAAAAATTAGAGGACGCTTAAGCTTCGTCTTCAGGTGTGAGACGCGACAGCGTGTCCCAGCGTTGCCGACGAGAACACGGAACGCTATCGCCGCCTCGGCACGACGCGTGGCCCGTTGGACAATTTAAGGAACGGACGCATGTCTCACATATCTCGGCGGACACCCGAACCGGGCCGTAAGAGAAGGAAAATGAAATGAACAATTCCTTTTAAGGAATAAAAATGACGCCTGTCTCACACTTCTCCCTGGACACCCTGATCGCGCCGTAAGGGAAGGAGAAATCGAGCGATCAATCAATAAATCAATAAATCAATAATTCAATCAATCAATCAATAAATCAATCGATAGATCGATCAGTCAATCGTTCGATCAATCAACCAATTCATCAATAAATCCATCTATAAATCAATCCTTAACGCTGTCGCGTTAAAATCGCTTCACTTACGGCACGGTTCAGGCGTCCACCGATATGCGCATTTTTCGCTCACGGCCAAAGACGCCGACGCCGACGACGCCGGCTTTTCTGCGACACGAGCTCCTTAACGCTGTTACGTTAAATTGCTCTGTGTGGAAGGCTTCATGGCCGTCACGTTTGCAAATATCGATTACATAGCTTTTTCTAATGTTGTTGCCAATGGCCTATAATATGAAATCTCGGCTCACGTCTGCCCTCACTACGCCTGTGGTTTGAGCGTCCGCTCCATTCCATACAACATGCACATCGCACGTGCACTGCCCTGTTTTTGCTCCTGCTCTCATAATCAGCTTGCTTTGAATTTCACTGCGTTCAACATAGATGTCTGATTTTTAACGTAAACGTATTGAGCGTGGCAATGTACACGGTGTACAATACTAAAGGGAAGAAACTTTGCTAAAGCAATTGCTTGGTTAATTAGACTTATAATGGTCATTACCCAAAGCCGGTGGCAATGGGCTCTCCCGTGGAGATAGACTATCCGATGTTCGCTCTGTGTCTTGCCCTCTGCCTGGAGCTGCTTTTTTCAGCCGCTCTCGATAACAGCAGTAGCGATGCCTTCTCATCATTGCTTAATAAGATAAACTGCTGGAAACCACTGAAAATCTTTTTTCTCCGTTGGCATACATAGCATTGATAAACCTGCATCTAGGGTAGAATACATTGCAATCCTTTCTTGGCACTCGTAAGCATAAGTTCCGGCAATGGTTTTCTTCATGATGCTCAACACCGCACCGCTAAGTGGAATACCATGGTCCTCTGTATGCCCTACATATATTGACGTTCCACATCACGCATTTAAGTCAAGCGCACATTACAGCAGTGGATTGGGAGCATTGGTAGTAGAACATAGACATGGTAGAACATAAGCCAAACTCTCCACTCTTACATTTTTGGTAACAAAAATTTGATATGTACTCCAACGCCTTGATGTTTTTATCAAATATTTTTCATGATTTTGCTCATACCATTTCGAGGATATTGACGTGATATCCTTCCAATGCCTACTTCTGCATGTGGGCTGCGCTTATGCACCAGTACGTGAGGCATCTGGTTGCTCTTTTTTTTTCTACGTCGTTCTTGCCATCCAAATATTAGATGATTCTTGCAAGTAAACTTCATGCCTCTGCTGCCGAACCTAATTGCTGCTTCAAAATGTACCGACATTCGTATTACCTAGGATTCATGGAGGAATTTCATGCTTCTGTGCATTTTTCAGAAAAGTATCCGATTTTCTAGTTAGCTTAATAACTTTCAGGTTATACTCGACACGGGGAAATGATAACTGTTGTCTTTCAGCCTCAATTGAATGGTTGTACCTACTTTGGTCTTTGGGGCTAAAATGTGTTGACACGTGCGCCTAAAATGCCGATTTCACGCTGTGCCGAAAAGTTTTTCTATACACCACACACCGGAACTGTCTCTGATGAAGTGCAGCCTGTGAAACTAATTGTTGTCTCTTGTCACACTGTCATCTACTGGAAACTATCGAATAGTGTTTTACTGGTTGAAATGATGCAATTTTGTTTTTTGACCTGCTACAGCAAGTAGCAAAAAAAACTTCGTGTTAAATTCCTAAGTGTGCGATATTTAGTCGCCACTCAACATGATTACGATCCCTGCAACATAGGGGAGAGTGCTGCACAAAGCTACAAAAATTTGTAAATCCTCAACGTCAATTTTTATTGGGAAATGTTAGAAAACAATTAGTGCCGAATTACTGCCAACCGTCCTGGCATCACGCTCGCCGAACAAGAAATGTCCTCGGAATAGGGATGTGTGAAATCCTAAAGATATTAAAAATTTCAAAATGTCAATTTTTGCCCCACGACATCGGGAAAATAAGATGGTCCAGGAAGATGACTGGTTTGGTTTATAGTTAATGAGGCTTAACGTGCCAAATCGACTCAGGCTGTGAGGGAAGCCGTAGTGAAGAACCCACCTGGGGTTCTTTCACGTCCACTAACATCGCACAATACATGGGCCTCTAAAATTTCACCTCCATTGAAATTCGACGGCCATGGCAGGGGTCCAACCCACGTGTTTCGGGTCAGCAGCCAAGCGGCATAACCGCTGAGCCACCGCGGCGGCGTGGAAAAAAATGACACTGCCTTATAAGATCATCATACAATTTGACCTTGCAAAGAATGGACACCCAGATAATCTTTGCGAAGTGTACGAATGACACTCTACTATGACCGAACCCGGGATAGCCTTCTCCGATCGTCCATTACCGTCTACGCAGTTCTACTGGTGTGCTCTGAGTGTATGCCGGTTACATGAAGTCTGACTTTCCTTCCTTTATCACTACTTTTCTATTTCAGTGCTACGGCTGCCCCTCTTTCGCTCGTTGTGGTTGAATGAACATGCGATTCGGATTTATTCGTAGCCCGTGAACCCATGGATTTAATATGATAGTAGGTCAGACCGAACAGAGCTTGCCCGTGGTGATAACGCTTTATACAAATAGCCGCTCATGCATGCTACTGAGGCACACCAAGGATGAGGGCGGCGACGTAGAAAGACAGAACAAGTGTTCACTTGTTCTATCTTTCTACGTCTTCGTCCTCGTCCTTGTGGTGCCTCAATAACCTGGGACGGTACGAACTGGGCTGATTTTCCACCCTTTAGCTGTTCATGCCTGCCGGACAAAGTGCAACATACTCTCATCTTTACTGTCATGTGGTGGGTGCTTCAGGGAACACCAAAAGCTTGATTATACTGGGGCTGCTTGCGTCTTTCCATAGCTTTCTTTATGCCTTCTGCATATTAGTCGGCATTCACTGCTCTCATATTTACGTTGTGACTTTCTGAGCAGGAAAATGCGAGTAGAACTGTTGGGCAAAAAAAAAATTAACTGTGGTTTAGCTTTGGTTAAATCGAAAGAGAAGCGGTAGCATTGCGATGGCTTAGACTGGCAAGGCCTTGCTATGCTATGCTTCGGTCGTTACTTTGGACTTTGCCTGCCTAAACCACCGAGAAGCTGCTACTTCTCCCTCGGTTGAACCAAAGCTAAACACCGTAATTTTTTTTATTGAAATGTCAATCTCCTTTAACTAATTAGACACTTGTAATGTGAAGCAATGTATTTTATTGTTGTGCAGTATTGGTTACGGCTATGAGTAAACTATGGAGGTCGGTAAAGTTAGTCTTGGTGCAAATCTTGGAAAGTCTTAGCCTCGAGTCCTCACTCTGGCAGAGATGATACCACCCTCCTTTTAACACGAAAGGAACACCTCCGGCGCCGCACACGTGCTCTAATCCCTCCGTGTGCGGTAACCGTCCCCCGTGGTCTTACCCGTGCAGAGGAGGTTGCGCTTCGGAGGATACGGGTCGGGGTTGCCTCACTCCAGTTGTGACACGCAAGTGGCCGCCTTTCAAATATTTGTATCCCCGCCACGGGTGTCCGGTCTGCAAGAACAGAGACTGTGAGGCGGATATCTACCACCTGTTGTGGGACTTCCCGGCGCGGAAGCCGACGAGATTTCGGCACCTGGCGGCAGTGGGACTCTCACCGGACAATCCGGATTCATATATTGCCTGCACACAGGGTCCATATCAGCGTTGACTTCTTGATTTCATCAAATGAGCTCACCTTTTTTCATTTATTTAAGCATCTTACTCATATCTCATTTCATAACCTTTATGCTCTGAGGCAATAAACATCGCTTCCATAAAAAAAGTCTTAGCGAGGCTTGGATTGGTTCTCTTTGTAACACTACGTCAATGCATGAACACCACATTTGGACTTCGTTCCTAGGCGCGCCGGCGCTTCTCCCGTTATGTACTCGGTTGAGGAGTGTGCTACGTCACGCCCTATCACGTAAACACCGCGTTTCGGTCAAGAGGCAAGAGTCGATCACGTGACCTAATTTTGTTGACCTTGACTTTACCTTGACGACCATGATGACCTTTGCTTGAGCTTGACGAGAACTTGAACTTTGACATTGACCTCGACCTTGGATCTTTGCAATGGTTTTACCGTTGGTCGGGCCTATGACAATTCACTGGTTCTCCAAACACTTAAACTGAATGCTTGACCTTGGCTGAGCGTTGAAGGTCAAAGGAGGTAAACTGTGATCTTAGCCGGTTTACCTGTAATAGTGAAGCTACCGCTTCAAAAACGTGCTATTTTCTTTAGTACCACTTGAACATCACAACGTCGCGTTTTATCCTGCATGTAGCCTCCTGCTAAAATAATTCCATCTTAAATAGCTGAGGCGCTGAACGTGTAAAATAGGAAAATGAGCAATTATAAAATCTAAACACTTTCGTTAATCTTAGACAGCAGTGTAATTGACCTGCACAATTTTTAAATATCAGGCGTGAACAAGTTTGCGCCTTTTCAACCACTTTCTGATTCACCAATGCTCTCATTGCAGTTTTTTGTCCGTCCTTAGATCAGGTTTGTGCGGTCACCCTTGAACTCAATTTCGGACGCATGGCGGGTCATAAGACACATATATAGTGGTAATACGATGAGTCATTTAAATGCAATTAGGCACTAAGTAACAAGTTATTCGATTTCGCTTTATGTCGCGTGTCGCAAAAGTCTTCTCTAATATTCCTTAAATCGACTACACAGCCACTGGAAAAAAGCGCATATTGTACCGTATTGCTGAACCTGTTCTTTGCCCCAGAAGACATTTTAGCGAAATGTTTCTCCAGCTTAAGGAAATTTATCAGTAGAATGTCTTTCCACCAGACTTTTTCACACTCTTGATGCGATATCTTTTCTTTGAGGGCCCTTTATTTCTGTGGAGTGCGTGTGCGTTTTCTTTTATATTAGTGCAGCGCAGCAGTAGCTGAAAAATTCTTTATAGAGCCCTTGCATACTGACACTTCCTGGAAATAAAGGGGTGTAAAAAATAGCATTTTGGAACAAACAGCAGAGGCCTGTAAGAGGGGACATCGGTGGGCATCCGTTTTTTTTTTCGGTCCTCAGTGTCCCCCCACCAAAGGTCCATTCGGCCTGTGGTCGAGGAGTGCTCATATGAACGCCAGCAGTAAATACTACACTACTCTGGGTGATAGCATCGACCCAAGACTTCCAAGATTCCTTGATGAGCGTCGTGGATTTGTAGAAATTAGCTAAATAGCGCAGTTTCAATAGCCGCGTGTGGCAGAAAGGATAAACAAACCAAAATTAAAGGAGAAGAGGTAAAAAAGAACTGCAGAAAATGTGTACTACATTCGAGCCGTTGCGAAAGCACGGATTTGTGCTTTATAGAAGACGATGAGAGGGCAGAGCCGCAGGAAGGATCGCTCGTGTTAGGCCAGCTGCGGACACGCAAAGATACTATTTTGCTTCAGTCAGAACCGCCTGATTATTCTACAAAGAAGTTGACGACGAGAGGGCATTGCCGCGGGGCGGAGCGCTCGTGCTAGGGGAAGAGGAACCGGGCGGCTTAGCACGGGGTTGGTGCCCATCAAATTGGTGCTGACGCACTAATAACAGCATGCTTCACAATGTTATAAGGTAGTAGTAGTAAGTGGATGAAAGGGGAAGAGGAAAGGAAAATGCACGGGCCTGTGACTGGTGTTAAAGCACCACCACCACTGCCGGCGTGCAGATAGAGAGAAGGATAGGTAGGGTTTCAGAGGAAGAAGGAAAAAGGGAAAAAAGGGGGGAGTATACAGATGCGGGAGACGCCGTCATAAGTCAGTCAGCTGCCTTGGGCTAGCAATAGCCGTCCAGACCCGTCTCCTCCAGGAAGGCGAGGAGAGACCGGAACGCCTTGGAAGCGTTGGGGCCGGTGGGGAAGAGGAGGGCACTGGCCGAGTTTGATGGAAGGCTCAGGTCCCTGTAGCAGGCAGCCAGCTTTGCCTGGTGGGTGGCCAAGGCAGGGCAATCGAGGAGGAGGTGGTCGATGGTCTCCTCCGAATGGCCACAGCGGGAGCAGTCCGCCGTGAGGGCCAAACCCTTGCGGTGGAGCTTAGCCCCGGTCCAGGAGCATCCGATGCGGAGCCGGAGCAGGAGGGACCTCTGCCGTCTTGTGATCCCCTTGTCTGGCAGGCGTTGTGGGGGTTTCCCTTGGGCAACCCTGGGGTCGGGGTGCTCCATTAGGAGCTGCCGCTCCACGATGCTTCTGGCCACATCCAGGGGCACCACAGCAGTAGAGCAGGGGGTACGGTGTCCATGCGCAGCCTTGGCCATGGCATCTGCCTCCTCATTCCCTGGGACTCCAACGTGGCTGGGGATCCAGGCCAGGGAGATAGAGCAGCCATGGGAACAGATTCTGTCCAGTCTGGCTGCCAGCTTGCGCACGATGGGCAGCCGGCTCCGTGGCTCTTGCAGAAGCTGAAGGGCCACCCTGGAGTCGCTCAGAATGGCCACTGTCTGCAGCGCGGGGTGGGACTCCAGGATGTCGGCAGCCAGGTGGAGGGCCGCCAGCTCTGCTGTGGTCGAGCTGGCCACGAACGGAAGCCTGGCCTGCCGGCTTTCTCCCAACGAAGGAGCGGTGCAAGCAGCTGCGGTAGACGGGCAAGCACCCATGAGGACCGACGCGTCCGTGTAGAGCTGTGTGCAGCCGGCCAGGTCCTCCTCCAGGGTCGCTGCTGCTTCCTGCCGGAGGCCAACTGCAGGGGTGAGGCGCTTCGGCCTGGTGCCCCGTGGTGGCATGAGCACCCGGAACTGATGGCCCAGGTCCGGTCGTGGAGGGGAAGGAAGGTGCTCCGGCTGCCCACCCACCAGCTGTTCGAACTCCTGGGCAACCTTCCCCATTCGAGAATGAGGGTGGCCGAGGAGGCGCTCCAGGAGGGGACGCCCGTCCGGGGCGAGGTGGAGACGCTCAGCATGGCGGAGCGCAGTCCGCTGGGCCTGCATCATCATGGGCCACATGCCAGCCTCTGCAAGTGTGGCCGAGATATGGGAGCCACGGGGAAGTCCCAGACAGAGACGGACTGCAGCCCTCTGAGATCGCTCGATGGCCAGCTGCTGATGTATGGTCATCTGGACCAGAGGGAGGGCGTACAGGAACTGGGCCCCTGCCATGGCCTGGAAGAACCGGAGCCCCATTTGTGGGGTGATACCGTTTCCCCCAGCCAGGAGACTCCGAATGGCGCCACGGACCCTGGTTGCCTGTCGGCAGAATGCCTTGACGGCTGGGCGCCAGGTGAGGTGACGGTCGATCAGGAGGCCCAGGTAGCGGCAGGAATGCCGCCATGGGAGCTCCCGTCCTGCGACGCTGAGGTAGGTCTTCCCTGAGCGTGCTCCTGGCCGGATGTTGAGCAGCATGGCCTCAGACTTGGTGGGGGAGAGCTGCAGACCAACCCGTTCCAGGTAGGAGCCGACCCTGGTGATGGCCCGCTGTACGTTCTTGATGACCTGAACCCTCTGGCGCCGTGGTCCGCGACACCAAAGGGCAATGTCGTCCGCGTAGATAGCAATGCGGACGGGTAGCTTCAGGCCATCTGGGAGGCAGGTGGGCAGCTGGGCCATCACCAAGTTGAACAGCATGGGGCTCAGCACGCTGCCCTGGGGAACCCCTCTGGTGAGGGCCTGGGGAGTGCTGGTAGCGCCTCCAGCTCGAACACAGCTTGTGCGGTCCCGCAGGAAGCCCTGGATGTAGCCCCGAAGGTTGCCGGTGACGCCAAGGCAGTCCACGGCCTCGAGGATCGCCTCATGGCGCGCAAAAAATGGTCGTATTTGGGTGTTTTTTTTAAAGAAATTATTTATTTAAGAGCCGCCGCGGTGGCTCAAGGGTTATGGCGCTCGGCTGCTGAACCGAAAGACGCGGGTTCGATCCCGGCCACCGGCGGTCGAATTTCAATGGAGGCGAAATTCCAGAGGCCCGTTTATTGTGCGATGTCAGTGCACGTTAAAGACCGCTGCAGGTGGTCGAAATTTCCGGAGCCCTTCACTAGAGCGTCTCTCATAGCCTGAGTTGCTTTGGGATGTTAAACCCACATAAACCATAAATCACATTTATTTAAGAAATGCTAAATGCACTGCGCATTGTAGTACGTCGATCTGTAGCATCTTGGTTATATTTCTGAACTAACAAAAACGCTAGAATTGTGTATGGAAAATTTATTCGGAAATTGATTAGTTAAATATGCTGCAGGGGAACACAAGAATAACATTCAAGCAAAACAACACAGGCCACTCTACTGAGGCAGATATTGATTTGAAAAATTAAAATATGTAAAACATTGCAGATGTCATTAGCTACCGTTCTTGCGATTTCAAGCTGCGTGCATATTATATACTTTTCATGACCTTTCAATTTTAGCAGTATGACTGCTGTGCCACTAGAGAAAACATTCGTGTGAAGGCATTAAGTGGCAGCAGATGTGGGATGTGCTGCACATAACTCTTGTTCTGAGTTTTGTTTTTAATATTAGAGCTTTCAGTTCCTACTCTTCTCTATTTATCTATTTTTTTTGGTTGGTACTGAATGTGTTCTATGGGTGAAAAGCGGACATGGCCCTCCTTGAAATTACCATAATCAAAAATCTGCTGGCGCATTTGGTAACATATCTCTGCAGTACATTGGAAAGACGTTGAAGCACTAAATAAGACCAATCTCATCATTTACAAATCAAGCGCACTAAATAAAATATAAAATCAACAGCAAAATGAAGGACGCAAAAACGCACGTGCGCGCACGAGGCCTGCGAGACCATGTCTTCTAATCGAAACTAAATTCTGACCATTCCACACGCTAGTCTGGTTCGCCGCTACTACTTGAAAAAAAAAATAAAGCATTAGAACTGACAAAAGTGAATTTCGTCTTTGAGGAACGAAAGGTGAAACGTGGACCATGAATGGCGATAAGCGGACTACGTCCGATGGAAGTTTATTTTTCACGTCGCCTCCTGATGGTAGAAATTGAAAAAAAAAATTGGCGGTGGTTTACCTCTGGATAAACTTGGAGTGACGCGATAGCTACAGCTGGCTGAGTGCAACTCGGTCACGTGATGAACCACGTGCCGAACCACGTGATACACGGCGCCGCGCCGCGCAGCTGCTCCGCACCACGTCACCAACCACGTGACAGCGTGGCGTCGCTGCCACATGGTGGCGGCGCCGCCACGCTGAAGGCTCGAAACACTATCGTAATGTAGCTATCGCTACAAAAACTGAAACAAAAAATGCTGCCATATAATCACGCTAGATTGCCGCAGCTTGTCCAGGAGCATCTTTTTTGAATTTTTGGCAGCAGATTCTAAACAGGGGTCAGATATTTTCATGTGTGTTATTGTTCTCACTTGATTTTGCACTTAACGTGATCCTCAACCAGCGGAGTGCCGATCGACGGTAAAGAGGAAGAAGTTCGGCAGTAATCTTTCCAAAAATAAATAATAATAATAATTGGTTTTGGGGGTAATTCATATTTATTGGGGGTAATTATATTTATTTATTGCTGGTAATTCATATTTATTTAATTCATTTGACTGTTCCAATTTTTATCTTGATTTAGTCTTCTCAGGCTTATTTTTTCCCGCGCAAATACCTCATTGGGATTATCTACTGAACCTTGGCCAATCGCCCTGCGTGGGTTTGTGTCATGCTTACTAAGAGAAGAAGAAGATCGCTCGTGAGCCCGGCCGCGACCGTTTGGCCTGTCTCTGGCGCCTGCTCCTGTGGTCCTGGTTCTCCTGTGTGCCTTCGATCCGCGTTGTCTGAACGATCCGTGACATTCTGGTGGAGGTGCCATCTCATGCAACGTCATCCCATACCTCCCACTTCGCAAAGTCGCATTCCCCGCCCGGGCCGCCGCCCCTCTGCTGAGGAGGACTAGATCCGTGCCAGCCGGCGACTTCAAAGACTCAGCCCCGAATTCGGCCTCTTGCTGCACATTACCACAAGGTCCGTGCGGGCACTGCACATTGCTCGATCCACCGTGAGCCAAGGCCAGCAGACCGATTCTTCGCCCTCACCTGCCGTGGTTTACCTACCCGTCGCTCCTCGATACGCTGTCCCGTTTCGTGGCGAAGTCTTTAAAGACATTGACGATTGGCTTCAACACTATGAACGCGTAGCCCGCCACAAGGACTGAACTGCGGAACATTGCGTACAGAACTTTTGTTTCTGTTTGAGGGAATTGCCCGTCACTGCTACGAGAAACATGAGCATACCCTTACATCGTACGATACCAGCAAGACACAGCTGCGAAACACTTTCGCAAACCAGCATCACCGCCAACGTGCAGAGGACCTCCTGCAAACCAGGTTACAGGACCCCAATGAAACCGTTAGTAGTTTCGCGGAAGACGTGTTGCGGCTTAGTGCCCGGGCCGACCCCCGAGCCAGCGAGAAAAAGAAGGTGCGCATTCTTATGCGAGGAGTAAAGTCTGCATTTTCAGCTGTTTCGTTCCGGATCCTCCAACAAACGTAGCCATTTTTATATCCGAAGCGAATAACATCGAGCGCGCCCTAGCCGCCAGAGCAGATCATTATCGTCGGCTTGCAGGAGTTCCCAATGCTTCAGGTCTTTTCATTGCCTACCCGGCGGCTTACCCCGTCGATACCATGCACATCCGCGACGTTGTTAGGGAGGAACTTCGTAAGTATCTGCCACCCATCGATTGCACATCTTCGCTGCCCTTCACAGAGGCTGTCCGAGAAAGTCCAACGTGCACTTTTCCCTCGCTGCTCCGTCACACCTCCTCCTGCACAGCCCACCGTGAAGTATGCCTCCGTCGTCCGTCGCTCATCGCCGCCACCGGTCGACCGCCCGTCCCCCACTTCACAGCCCCTACCACCTCTTGCGCCTGCGCCCCCCCCCCTTCTCGTTTACAACACCGTGGACCAAGCAAGGCCGACTCGTGGAGGACCGGCAATGACCATCCGCTACGTTTCCACTGTGCACGGGGAAGCCGGTCACATCTATCGCCGCTTCGCTTATCGCGAGCTCGGTCTTTGCGCATTCCGGTGAGATGCGCCCCGCCCCCAAGTACTGCGAGCAGTCTCGTGAAACTGAGGAATTTCTGGGCCATTCTCCGCCACCTGAGCGGCCTTCTCGTCGTGCATTTCGCTCGCCGCCGCCGCGCCGGCTCGATTCACCTCTTCGCGACCGCCGCGGAAGCCTTTCTCCTCGTCGGGAAAAGTAAGCCCGGCAACGCCTGGAGGTGGCATTGCCGACCACAAATCTGTAAAAGAGCCTCCACGTACGACGTCCCGCTTCCCTTCACCTGCCGATGACCTTTTCGTCGATGCTATAGCCGCCTCTGCTCGTCCGGTGTGCAATAATCTTCACGCCCTTATTGATGGCCACGCGTCGACCGCCCTCGTCGACACCGGCGCCGACTACTCCGTTTTGAGTGGGGAGCTGTCCCGCCGCCTTCGCAAGGTACTCACACAGTGGGATGGCTCACAAGACCGAACCGCCGGAGGCCACCTCGTCACCCCAGTCGGCCGCCGCGCTTCTCGGGTTGAGATTAACGGTCTCACGTGCCCTGTTACCTCCGTCGTCTTGCAGGGCTGCTCGAGAGATATTATTCTCTGTATAGATTTTCTGAGCGAGTTCGGCACTGTTATTGACCTCGCCGACTGCCATCTCACCCTTCTTCACCCTTGCTTTGATCCGCCGAGCTTCGAGCCGATGTTCTCAGAGGCGCGCATCTTAGCGGACGACGTGACATTCCCGCCTGACTCGAGCGTGTTTCTGCTGGTCTGGTCCGCATAAGCTGCCTCTGGCGAAGTTCTTCTCGAAGGTAGTGTGCAGCTGCTTCTTGACAGAGGTGTTGGTGTTGCTTGAGGTGTCATGCGGCTTCAATCTGGCTGCGCCCAAGTCCTCGTCACCAACTTGCGCAGCGCGCCGCAGCACCTCACCAAGGGCACAGTAATCGGCCTCATCGAGCGCCTCAGCGCCACTGTCGATGCTGAGACGCTGTCTGCAGCTCCTTCCTGTCCAGCCCCGTCCCAGCACTCGGTGCCGCCTTTAGTTGTCAGCATTGCACCGCACCTCTCCGCTCAGGAGAAAGACGAGGTCCACGCACTGCTGGGTGAGTTCCACGACTGCTTTTTGTGCGTCAGCAGGAGTTCGCCACACGCCAACAGCAAAGCACAGAATAATTACCGACGACGCGGTCCATCCTGTTCGTCAGACACCTTATCGGGTATCGTTAAAAGAACGTGAAACCATACAACATCAAGTGCGCGAAATGTTGGCCAATGACATTATACAACCATCTCAGAGCCCGTGGGCTGCTCCGGTGGTGCTGGTGAAGAAAAAAGACGGCGCCCTTCGCTTTTGTGTAGACTACCGGCCCCTCAACAGAGTCACGAAGAAGGACGTATTTCACTCCCGCGCATCGATGACGCGCTTGATCGCCTGCGACATGCCTGTTACTTTTTACCCGTCGGCCTTAAATGTGGGTATTCGCAGATAGAAGTGGTTGAGCGCGACAGAGAGAAGACTGCTTTCATTACCCCGGATCGACTTTGTGAGTTCGAAATGATGCCCTTCGGACTCTGTGCAGCTCCAGCTACCTTCCAGCGCGTTATGGACACCGTGCTCAGCGGCTTCAAATGGCACACATGCCTTGTCAACCTTGATGATGTGATAATTTTTTCAAGCACGTTTCATGAACATCTTGTTCGCCTAAAAGCGGTCCTGCAGGCTATCATAAACGCCGGCCTCACGCTCAAGCCTACGAAGTGCAAGTTTGCCTATGACGAACTGAAATTTCCTGATCACGTCGTCCGTCGAGAGGGCGTCCGTCCTGATCTCGATAAAACAGTGGCCGTCGATTCCTTCCCGAAGCCGTCGGACAAAAATGCCGTGCGGAGGTTTCTATGCCTCTGCGCTTACCACAGATGCTTTGTTCCCATCTTTTCGGATATCGCCGCGCTGCTTACCCGCATCACAAAGGAGTCCGTCCCATTCCAGTGGTCTAGTGAAGAGCAGCTTGCATTTGACCATCTAAAACGACGCCTACAGGCTTTTCCTGCACTAGGCCATTTTGATCAGGACGCGCCGAGACTGAGCTACCTACTGAGGCTAGTAACACGGGCCTCGGGGCCGTTCTGATCCAGCACCAGAACGGCGCCGAACGGGCCATTGCATACGCTATCGTGTTTTGCCGAAGGCGGAAACCAATTACTCGACCACCGAAAAAGAATTCCTCGCAGTAATTTTGGCGATCACAAGGTTCAGACCCTAGGTGTGTGGACGCCCATTCTAGGTGGTCACAGACCACCATTCTCTGTGTTGGCTGACCAATTTAAGGGACCGTGCAGGCCGACTTGCGCGGCGGGTTCTTCGACTGCAAGAATTCGAGGCTACGATCTTTTATAAGACTGGTCGCAGACGCACTGATGCTGACTGCCTTTCCCGCAATCTCGTCGAATCCGCACCTACTGATACGGACGACGACTATGACATCCTCCTGGGAGCTCTAAGTGCCGTAGATATGGAGGCGCGGCAGCGACTCGACCCCGAACTTCGCGAAGTGGTCTCACATATATAGGGTCAGGGAGGCGTAGTTTGATGTCCTTTTGTATGCATAGTACGTAACTTATGCCTTCGAGACAACGTTCTTTATAAGAAGAACTTTGCCCTGAGCCCGAGGTCAACGCTTTTGGTTCTTCCCACTGATCTACGCGACGAAATCATAAACGCGTCTGATGATGACCCCTCCTCGGGACAGTTGGGGTTCAGTTGAACGCTCGCGCGAATACGTTCGTAGTACTATTGGCCACAACTCGACAAGACCGTTCACCGTTACACCAGGACCTGACGCCAGTGTCATCGGCGCAAGACTCCACCCGTGAAGCCTGTGGGACTGCTTCGCCCCATCATTCCACCGCTCAGTCCGTTCCAGCAGATCGGTATGCACCTACTCGGACCTTTTCCAAAGTTGCAATTGGGGAACCGATGGATCGCTGTTGCAACGGACTACTTCACGCGGTATGCCGAATCGCGCGCTCTACCGTAAACAACGGCTTGGAATGTGGCAAAGTTTTTCGTCGAGTCCGTCATTCTTCGACACGGTGCCACAGAGGCCCTTATCACTGATCTTGGCGCCGCACTTATGTGTCAACTTATCTCACAGATACTGAGCTTAAGCCGCACTGCCCACCGCAAAACTACCGCATACCACCCGCAAACACTCGGGCTGACCGAGTGCTTAACAAGACCTTGGCTGGCATGCTGTCAATGTATGTCGACATCGAGCACCGAACCTGGGACGAAGTGTTACCGTACGTGACTTTTGCGTACAACACTGCGGTTCAAGGAACTACCGGATTTTCACCATTTCGCCTAGTGCATGGCCGGTAATTCATTACCATGTTCGACGCTATGATGCCCCACCAGTACTCACGCCGATGTTCAACTCGTCGCCCAACTTGCGGAAGAAGCCCGACATTTGGCATGCCTTCGCATGCAAGCCCGCCAACAAGTCGATGCTCGCCGATACAACCTATGCCACCGTGATGTTCAGTTCGGTCCTTATGAACAAGTGCGGGTGTGGACTCTAATTCGACGCCATGGCCTTAGCGAGAAGCTGCTGAAACGATACTTTGGCCCATACGAAGTGATTCGCCGCATAGGTGAGTTAAATTACGAAGTGCTGCAGATGGTAACGCGGGCGTACCACCACCAGCCTGGCTCCGAAGGTATTCACGTAGCTCGCCTGAAAGCGTACTGTGACGGCTCGGAGCACGTGGCCGAACTCTTCGTGCTCTACACATGTTTTTGAGCCTTAATTTTTCCTCTGCGCATCGGGACGATGCGCCTTTCGAGAGGAGAGCAGTGTCATGTGTGTTATTGTGTCCCTTGATTTTGCACTTAAAGTCATCCTCAACCAGCCCAGTGCCGATAGACGGTAAAAAGGAAGAAGCTCAGAGGGAATCGCTCCTGAGTCCCTCCGCGACCACTTGGCCTGTCTCTGGCGCCTGCTCCTTTGTGTCCTGTTCCCCTAATGTTCCTTCGACCCGTGTAGTCTTAAAGACCCGTGACAATATAAGCCATGGCTTATGGCACGGTAAGGAAAGAGTTAGAAACCTCAAAAACGGCATATGCAGTTTTTGGCCTGAGAATTTTATCTTAACAAAATAAAGCAGCAAAAATCTCTCAGAGCTACACCCGGCTTCGAGAATTCGCAGCTTTTGTCGTCAAATCTTGTACTATCGTGGAACCATCAATTTTTGCACGCAATCCCTGCGCTCCCGGAGGAGCCTTCTCCCCTTCCAGTCCGCCCACTCTGAGATAGTTCAGCGCGGATTAGCAAAAACATCCATAAAAGCCGCTTTGTATAGATCATGTGTATATAAAACACAAGCCAGCTTTGACACGCAGGTTTCTAGGCTTACATCTGCACAAATTGATAAATATTGTAAACAAAGCCGGCCTCAAGCGCCTTTTCTCTGTCAGGAAGAAGTTGGAGGCCTGTGCAAGAGAGGGAACCTAGTGAACCAGGGAAAGTGGAATGAAAGCGTATCAGAAGAAACTCCAAAATAAATTTGCAAACATTTGCTGTGGTGCAGTCTACAAGATCCCACAGTCATGCGGCTATTTTTACATCGGGGAGACAGGACGGTGCGTCAGTGAATGACTACGGGAACACGCGAAAGATATTGAAAACCTTTACGCCGAATTAACATTGGAATTGATTGCGCAGGTTGAAAAGACTGTGAAGCGTTTCTGAACCGAACCACTATTATCGCCAAGTAAAGAGATCACACCTCGAGCCTGATAAGAGGGGATTTCTATACTCACGAATTTGGTAACTCATGTATAAGCGAACCGTCGGTGACGCTATACTCCCAGGAAGTCGCCTTTCTTAATAAGTGATGATTTGATAGCTTTCTTATATATGTCACGTTATGCCGGTGCCGGATTTGCTTCCTTTCTGTGCTCTAGCTGCCCTGCTACTGTATATTAACTCCCCTCTTTCACAATAAAACATTTGGTTGTTATTTCAGCGCATGTGTCTCTCTATTCTTCCGTCCCGTTCATCAGCGCTGTTTCGGCGTACCGTTCAACATGAACCAACCAGCCGGACACAGGCCTCTCGTTGAATGCATGCATGGCTAGTGATCAGCCTTTATTCAGAATTATTATTTTTTAGTCTTGCGACTTTTCAGGATTTTCTGTTTCTTTTCTTTGTTTTCCTTTCGCTTGTTTTTCTTTCTTCTTCCCCTTTCCTTTTCGTCCTCTGCCTTTTCCTTTTGGTTTCTTGTTACTCTGTTCAAGTTGCTTTACATACTCCTCGTAGCTGTAAGTAGCTGGAAAGGAAATTTGAGATATAAATTGGCAGGCTCATGTTCCCGACACTTTTGTTATTAGAGTTTAAGGTATCAAGCTTTTTTACGGTTTATGGGGATTTGACGTCCCAAGGCAACTCAGGGTATGAGAGACGCCGCAGTGAAGGGCTTCGGAAATTTCGACCACCTGGCATTTTTTTTAAAACGCACTGACATCGCACATTACACGGACCTCTAGAATTTCGCCTGAATCGTAATGCGATTGCCGCGGCCGGGATCGAATCCCTGTCTTTCGGGTCAGCCGCCTAGCATCATAACCACTGAGGCACCGCGGCGGCCAAAGTATAAACAAGAAATCATAATAGACATTGAGCTTAACGTTATAAGAAAACGACTTACTCTACAAGACGCTGTGATCAAATCAACTAGCGCAACACACATGATCCGATTACATTGCTTAGAATAAAATAAGGCGTATATATTTTAGGAATGCAAAAATTTCTTCGAGTACAAATAACATTTGCAGCGCCGTCTAGCTTCTTGCCCGGTCCGATATTTTATGCCCTTTTAGAAGACCACAGGGCGGAATGCCTGGCCACGCTTGTCAATTTTGCCCACACCTAACATCATAACTGGTAAGAGACCACGAGAAAATGAGTATGCGCTTAAAAGGTGGCACTAGGGTAGTTACAATGCATGAACCAAAACCTTTACTGGCAGCAACTTGCCCCGCGACTTCAGCCGTGTCAAAGCGAAAGCTTGAAGGCTTCTGCTGTTAAGAAAATATGGTGTCGGCGTGGTGAGCAAAAAGAGCGGATGGCCAACTGCTACCTTCGTCACGCTGTGACGTCAACAGAACATGACCACGTTGCAGGTGACGAATTGGTCACCATATTTGTCCAAACTGCCCACCGTGGTAGGTTGCAGTTAAATATATGACTGGTGGAGACAAGGTGCTCGGGCTGCGCAGGCTGGGTCTCACAAGCCCCACCGGTGGCTGTGCTCTAAAACAATCTCCTGCCGAGGCAGTGGCACAACGCTTAACCGCTGTACTCTCAAAGCGGAGCTGAAGTGCTCCTCAAGTTTTATATTCTGAAATATGAGAGGCACTTGACTGACTGGTACGTTTCCAGTTTTGGTGCACATTGTGCAGCCAGCAAACTCAGGTGCGCGATCGGGTCGCTCATTTGTCGAGATACATGCTGCTGAAGTTGGCATCATGAAAGCAATGACCATCTCAATCAAATCTTTCTACACATAATAATGGCCCGCGTTCTGGAGATTAATTAACCAGCGTAAGGTTTTGGACGCGTTTAGAGAACAGTGCGTAACTCAAAGACGATATTATAAGGCTGAACTTCATTAAGATCTCTCTACCATTTTAATTAATTCAGCTTGAGGTTTCTGTCCCCTTCCGGTCTACGCGAAGATTTCGCGGAGCTCTCCACCCACGCGACCCCCGAAATACGCGTACACACAAAAGTGCGGACGCCATTGTCGGGTTAACACCGTCGCTACGACGGCCGAGGACTACTGGCATGGTTTACTGTGGGAATTCGCCGGGGCGCCTAGAAAACACGCGTGGCTCGTACAAAGGGCATTAGTCGGCAGGAGGTGCAGTTTTATCTGGTCTATGTTTTCTGATGTTTTTAGCCAAGCTCGCGGTTCAAGGTTGTGTACAACCTTCAGAGACTGTGGCTACCTGGAATTAAAGCTTTATTTTTTAAGTGAAGTCTATGGCGGGCATCGGAAAATTACTACCGTAACTTATTTTTCAAGCCCTTAAAATGGGGCGGAAAAACATTACAGAGTTTAGAGAGAGGCTCCACGGTTAGCACGTTACTTTCACAGCACCCAGACTTCAATTAATGTGTTAAGTCAATAAGTAAGGTACTGCAGAGTTGCTTCTCTGTGGGAGAAAGTTTTTCTTTAAGTTATAGTTTTGCTGAACTCGATTGTGTGACTTTGCTATGTAACTTGAAGTTATCACTCTTGTAATTTCTGTAAATATATTTCCTCGTTTCATCACCTGCATCATCGATCGCCTCCTTCATCAGCACCGAATCACCACGTTTGGGGAGGTCTCAGCCCCTCTGACGAATGGAAACGAGCATCTTAAAATTTTCTGATATTTTACATAAAATTCATCATTATAGTTACCCTCACTATGTACACTGAAGGACAAAGGAATCTCTCATATTGCTCCAATTAACACTGCCCTCTGCCAGCCGCGGCCACCCTATGCCCCAAAACGTCTTATTCTCAACCACCCATCTAAATTTCGACCGCCCCCTGCTATGCTTTCCTTCCTTTCTCTTGCGATCCTGTCTGTTACCCTTTAAAACCATCTGCTATCTTGTTATCTTGCATTTGTTTTCTATTATCTTCGCATTACATGCCCTGCGCAAGCCAATTTATTCATCCTGATTTCGATTGTGACGCCATTAACACGTGTTTGAGCACTGCGCCACTCAGAGAAGTATAAAGCTTCAAGAGATTCACTGCGAACATAGGGATTATCAGGTCCGGTTGCTCCCCATCGCTGCAAAATGTGACCTATAAAATGCTTTCTGTGCCCAACCCAACTATTTCCGAAGGACATAGAAAATCATTTGGGTGTACCGAAAATTTGTAATTCCCGCTGTAATTTTGAGTGTGAAGCGCCATGCACCTTTTGGTGGCAGCCCTCCAGATTAGAAGTGTTTTTTCCAGATTTTGAGGGGTCGGCAGCAACATCTGCTGATATCGCCACTGTCCTCGTAGATTTGGAACTTATTCTTTTCTCTCTCTTTTCCTCAAGTCGCAGGCTAAGTGTTGCCGTGGGACATTTAGAAAGGCTAAGATTAGTTTCCGCTTTGCTTCGGTAAACGGTTCAAAGTTAAGCGGATGCAGAATGCATGGCCCCCTTCTAAACCATCAGGTGAACAATTACAAAGAGAGAAATACAATTTTGACAAAAAGCTGATGGCAAAACTTTAGAATTTTACTGCAACCACTGTAATACGTTAGGACGATAGAGAAACAGGCTAAAACCAGTGCCATTTGTGCTGCTGGCTTCGTCGTAGCCCCATAAGCGAACGCGAAGAAGGAGAAGAGCCTAGGTGGAAACGAGGAGGCGGATGCGATACATATGGTAAGGAATGGCCCTGAAACAGGGAGCGCGGCGCCGGGGAGAGAGCAAGGTGGGCGGAGCTACGGCGCTGCTTTTGAGGAAGGCGCGGGGCGTGCTGATGTTCCAGACATAGCAGTAATTGGGTTACTGTAATGCAATTACAGTGGTTTAATTACTTCCGTGATTTGCAGTCAAAATGTTTACTTTTATACTCTAGTAATTTGCATACAATTCCATAGCTCGAAACAATGAAGAAACAACACGCAAGCGCTAAGCTTTCATTAAACGCGTTATTTGATGCTCACCGGGTTTAAAAAGTTAAAAACGAATTCGGAGAGTTGCGCACTCTGTCGGCGCCAAATAAAGCGCTTAGTGGAAGTTTAGCACTTGCGTGTGGTCCCTTCGTTGTTCACGCACTATGAAACCTCATGTTAATTACCCATTATCCTAAATTATCACCCGTTTATTAAAGTAGAAATATAATAATTTACATTATGAAGTAGTTTAGAAGCAAGTGTAAATAATTACATTTGAAATTTAATTTCATACAAATGCGCCAACGCTCTTTGTGTCTAAAACAGCGTGCGTCGAACACAAGAATGGCGAGAGGGAAGCAGGGGCCGGTGTAACAGATAGGCATGTACAGAGTGCATTGCCTAGAACCGAGCGTCCATAAAGGGCTTTATGCCATTTTACGGTTGCTGTCCGCAGGTATGCAAATGATATATGAGTGCACATGTCGCGAGTGTCTCGAGCCAGGACACAAGGTCGAGCTTGGGCCGCCGAAAGAGCTGATGGCGCATTTCGGAGTTCTAGACGAGTCAGAAGTGCGCAGAGGCGCTCCCACGGATAAATCGACAAAGGCACAGCAATATCTACTACGATGCACAGAGGTACAAGCAGAAATGCACATGGCGCGAACATTTCCTAATGGAAGCTTAGGTGGTTGACATCCGCCCCTGCGTTCACGCCCTAGCAGCGGTCAACAGTGAGGCTGCTCTGCCGGAGTCCTTTAGTATTCCAGGCCTCTCGGCCGGTCATGCCAATTAGCCTATGCTGATTAATGTGCTAAGCTGTTAACCCTGTCTCTAGCATTTTCTTGCATATCAGCACAAACGTTTAAGCCTTTTACCACGACTCTCGCAAGCATAAAGGACCAGGAGGTCCGAGCGCAGAACCAGCCGGAAAGAGGGAATGTCAATACATTCTCGTTATAAAGTGACCTTTCATGAAGATACTCCAGCGCAGGTCTTACATATCAGTGTATTGAAGGAACTCATGCGGCAAAACACCCAAGCGTGGGAATAGTTTACTAAACATTAGTCGTTTATTTTAGCGAAAGCACTAATCCTATGTGTAAATCCCGAGCACGGTCTTCCGATGTTTCTATGCTTCCGGTCTTGTGGGTTTGTGGCATAGGAATAATAAATAAATTGAATATTACGACTGTATCTCGAACTCGCGACGTCGCTTAAAGCCTCGCTCGCCACTGCCCGAGAGCCCTAGACTATCGCCGCAGTCGAACACGCCTCGTGTTAAACTGGAACACAATATAGCGCTGAGCATGGCACATCTCATCTTCATCGAATGACACTACCACCAAACTAATATTCGCGCTTTGAGCTACGTGGCCTTAGTGGCAGAGAGATGTGGGCTGTATGCGTAGGCGTAGACAATGGCGTATGAGAAACACGGCACTAGAGCAATACGCATTGGCGCTGACAACATTTCATTTCATTTCATTTCATTTATTCTACCATCAAGGCCCGAGGGCATTGAAGAGGGGAGTGGTTGTATACAGGGGTTTAGTACAAGGCGTTTGATTTATAATTATACAATGATAGCTAAGGCGGAACAAAAACGCTGATGGTCGATGTTGGAGGCTGTACTTCCGGGAAGGTGGTTCCAGTCCTTTGCTGTTCGTGGAAAGAAAGACTCAGCTGCGCATTTTGCTTTAAAGAAAGGAATGCCGATTTTATGAGCATGATCAACTTGTGATGAAACATATGATGGAGGAAGTATAAGATCGCGGTGCAGTCTGGGGTTATGATACATTATTTTGTGCATTAGGCAAAGGCGAGCATGCTTTCGACGGCTAGCTAGAGATGGTAACTGTAATGTATTCTTCATAGAGGTTACGCTAGCGGTACGGTTATAGTTCTGAAGGATGAAACGTGCCGAGTTATTCTGAATTAATTCGAGGGAACTGATCAAGTTTTCCGTGAAGGGCTCCCAAATGGACGCAGCATATTCCAACTTACTACGAACGACAGATTTATAGAGAAGTTTCAAGGAAGTGGGGGCAGAGAGAAAGTTACGGCGAAGGTAGCCGAGGGCACGGTTGGCGTTGTTAATTATTGAATTCATGTGAAAAGACCAAGTTAGATCACTTGCTATGTGAACGCCTAAATAGCGGTATGAAGACACTTGTTCTAGTTCGATGTTATCTAGATGATAAGAGGTGGGGTGTATAGAAATGCGTGAAACACGTAGTACTTTACATTTGGTTTTGTTTAGTTCCATTGACCACGTATTACACCACTCAAGAATTCCATTAATGTCTTTTGCAAAAGAAGAGAGTCGTTAGGGTCGTTAATTTCACGAAATATTACACAGTCATCTGCAAATAAATGAATGTGGGAGGTAACGGAAATAGGAAGTTCATTAATATATATCAGGAACAAAAGGGGCCCAAGGACAGACCCCTGTGGGACCCCAGAAGGCACGGAAGTGAATGGAGAACAAATGTTATTAGCCATTACAAACTGTGTTCTATTACAAAGGAAATATTCTAACCATGCTAAAACATTTGGGAGAAGATTTAGCTTGCTAAGTTTAAAAAGAAGTTGTTTGGAGACTAACCTTCTCGAAAGCCTTGGAGAAGTCTAGGAAGATACAGTCCGCGCATGAACGACGATCCAGAATAGCGTGAAGTTTGTGCGTGAAAGTAAGTAACTGCGTCTCGCACGAGAATGATTTGCGAAAGCCGTGTTGAGCGTCAGTGAAGAAGGAGTTAGATTCGAGAAAGGTAACTAAGTTAGTGTATAGGATGTGCTCAAAAATTTTGCATGGTATGCTGGTTTGTGGTATTGGGCGGTAATTAAGAGGGGAATTAGTACTACCTGACTTGTGCAACGGAACCACCTTCCCGATCGTCCAGTCCGCTGGAAGCACTCACGTCTCAAGTGACTGCTGGAAAATTTTGGAAAGGATGATTGAGGAATAATGTTTAGTACTCTTCAAGAACTTCGCGTTAATCTAGAGCTGCAGAATGGTGGCTCTGGAGCAGAGGCCGCCGGCGTCCATTGGGTAAATTGGCATTGACGAAGAAAATTTGAAGACGAGCATAACTAGCACAGTTTGTCAATGAATCCCTCATTCGAGCTTGCAGGTACGAGGCGGTGGTGTTCACTTGAAATAACAAAAACGGTGCTTCCGCACAATATTTCTTGCTTAGCAATGCTAGAGCGCCCACCAATTTTTCTGATGGAGCCGACGCTACCGCCGCACTCACAAAAGTATAAATGCACTTGAAGTTGTCCTGGTATCTAAGCTCACAATAGTCATGAACTAACGAATTGAACTGCATCACGAAGAAGCACCATTGCCGGCTATTTGAGGATCCAGAGGTTCATTTGAGGAAAATTGCACTTAGAGTCGTCGTAGGCTAGAAATTCAGCCTCGATTTTGTATTCCCGGTCCTATCACTGTAAGGAACATTGATTGAATTGTCAGTTTTTGATTAAGCTGTCAGAAGTTTCTTCGGAGATATTTTCGTCAATGTTCTTTACCTTGAGTCTGAACGCCTCCGTTCTTCGGTGAAGAACGCTGACCTCGGGAGCGGAGAGTCCTTGCTCCCTCTCTGCCTCCACTTCGGCGAAGATGCCGTGAAGATGAGAGCCGAAACTCTGGCCCAGTCGTAATTCGCGACGTACGCTCACGGCAGGGAAGCTTCCCGGCGAAATCACAAAGGTCTCGAGTCGTCTCTGGCATTGCCGCTCCATGCGTCGGTATAGGTGGCATCGTTTAGTGAGGTCCTGGGTTTCGGCACAATGTGACGAACTTCAGGGTGCGCCTAGTGCTGGCTGGACGTCCTAGTAAGCGGAGCCGAGACGCTCGTTCTGAGAAGCGATGTCTTTTTAATGCTGTGTGAACAGACACTGCTAGACAAAAGGTGCAGGAATCCACGATCTTGCGATGATGATGTCGACGCAGACTTCTGTGTCAGCAATGAGAAATTTCAACGTGTGTGCCGTGGCTGGGAAGCATTATTTTGCAGCGGAAACTAGTTGTCTTTTATAGTGCCGATAAGAACCATAATTATAGAAATTGCAATAATCAGTAGCTTATAGCGTTCATCATATTGCTTGGAGAGAAGATGTAAAATTCCACCCACCAGTACAATAAATAGAGCATCCCGAAAAAAAACAAGCTACTTCAAAACCAAAAACTTTTCCACGAAGCGACAATCGCCTTCCGAGGATTGCAGGGTTCTTGAGAAATGCCTCGGCTGTAGCGAGGAAGGACACGGAGGCGCTTATGTGCGTCGTAGAGCCGGCGCAGCGATGTATGATGTCATGGAGTGCAAATAAATGCTCTAGCCAGCGAAGAGCTGAGGACGCAGGAAGCGAGGATAGCGCAGGCAGGACGGATATCAAGGGAGCGATTCAAGAGTCTCTGTATGTCACTGATCTCCCCGAATAACACTCGGACCGAAAGAATGGCCATCAAGGCAGCTTCACAACAGCTGTCCTTGCAGTTGCCACTCTCTCACAAGCGACGCAAGAGGGAGTACTCTTCATTTCAGGCACTCTGCTTTCTTATTTCGCCCTGTGGTACAGCTGCCGCGAAACATTTTTTTTTCTCCTGGCATCACTATATATAGAGAGAGGGTTTCCAATTATTATCGCTAAATCATGCACGCACCTCCCTCAAGATTAATACGGAACTAAACGCTGCCTTCATGCTAGGTTTGGTTTGATTTATAATGGCCATCTAGCAACCCTTACTGTGATTTATGATTTGTGAGGGTTTAACGTACCAAAGCGACTCAGGCTATGAGGGACGCCGTAGCAAAGGGCTTCGGAAATTTCTACCACCTGGGGTTCTTTAACGTGCACTGACATCGCACAGTACACGGGCCACTAGAATTTTGCCTCCATCAAAATTCGACCGCCGTGGCCGGGATCAGAGCCCGCGTCTTTCGGGCCGGCAGCCGAGCGCCATAGCCACTCAGCCACCGCGGCGGTCCTTCATGCGAGGTTTGAGGGCGAGGAAGCCAACGGTTTAGCTGCGAGAACCCTTCTTCGGTCATTTCGGAGAGAGGAAGCTGTCGGAGGAGCGAATTTTTGGCTATAGATAACCTTCCTTAAAGAACGGGGGATATTGGAGGGAATCTTAAGGAGAAAGAAAAGTCTGTTAAAATCAAGCACACGTGAAAATAACGAGTGAGCTGCAGGGAAACATCTTGCACGCAATAGTGCCCACCAAGCCTGCAGTATTATTTTGGTGGTCGCTGCGACCAGTGTCCAACAGCGTTCGTCTGCGCCAGCGGGCTAGGGTCGAGCCTGTCAAGTACACTGCGTAGAAATACTCCCTGGGCCCTGGGCACTAAATATTTCTGCATATGCTTAATACATGTTCAAAATTCTGTCAGCCATACTGATAAGAAAGGAGTATTTGCGAAGACCACGCTGATCCTGAGGCTACTCGGCAATTTTGCTTGGCGTCCTGGCAGTGTGGTGTTGGTCAACATACAGCAGCCGTCAATGCTTTGAGATTTTATGGGTTTATGTACTGCGGTTCATAATAGGGAACAACTTGTCGGGTTACATAAAGCCAGAAGCTTTTAATAAATACAATAATATTGCTGAGACAGCCTTTCTTCCCTACTGAAGAAGTTCGTGCCGAGTGTCCGAGATTGTTACGAGCTGTACTAGAAGTTCTATGTCGGACTTCTGCGAGCTGTGGGAAAGTGCAATAATATTACAAGATCCCGTAGACCTGCTAGAATATATTGCAGAGCTCTAAAAAACTCGAAGTTGCCTCGTAGAGATGTGCGTGGGCTAAAACCACTTGTAAGACGTCATACAACTCGACGAAGAACAAGTGTCATATACGGCCTCGTACAGCCCAGAAATCTCCTTGAGCTCATCAAAGAGTCGTATGAGATGTCGTTAGCTCTCGTAATATCACGTAAACGCCGTATACGCTCTCATGCAGAGATTCCTGAATGTTCATGCATAGCTGCCTTACGGGATCAGAGTTCGCTCATGTAAGACTTTGTACACCAGGTGACCGTTAGGAAGATGCTCAATAATCGAATTTACTGTGCCCAAATATTGCGACCTTGCATGTTGCATGTTTCAATCTTCTGAGGAATATTTTGTCTCAACTTCATAAACAAAGAACTTGCTCTTTTACCTACGACTTCTTTGTGGTTCTCTTGCACATATCGCACTGCATTTGATGTGGTGTGCTACGACTGGCTCAGAAAGCTGCCAGTGCATGGTTTTACTGTTTAAGGTGGAGTGAGGCTGAAAATAAGTTTCAAAAATTGGTAGCACAGCAGTTGTATACGCTATGGCTAGAAAATTTGCAAAGAACCTTAAAAATATACGCAACTTTCAATAGTCTAAATGTATTTTTAAATATAACTTTTATTTTTATTTTGTTTTTATATTTTCTACTCATGTGCCCTTTTCTTCCCACAAAGCGTTGCAATTTTGTACGAAAGTAGTAACTACAATACACTAGCAACTAGACTAAAATTATGCGCTTTCTACAATAATTAAATTGCTTGTTTTTAATGTTTGTCCATACAACACAATGGGCACATATAAAAGATTTTCATAGTCAAAAAACTGCAAATGCACCTGGGCTATCGGTACTACTTCCAGTTATGCAAATGCCTTTATTAACATCTGTGGAAAAATTCGTTCGTGCACGCCTTATAGTCCCCGAAAAGAAGTTACACAAACGTCAAAATGTTTTTGTGAGAAAAGCACCAATAAACTCTCTGAAATCGTTTTCTTAATCAAAACTTCACTTGAGAAAAAAGCTACAGGAGGCGCCCTAATGGCTGCAAAATGTACTTAGAACAAGGCCCAATTTTATACCAAAACTAAAAGCTTCAGAGAAACGCATTCTGGCGTGTATTCGAAAAGAAGAGACCTCGCCGAGGTGCGCCTACACTTCCGGTCGAGAGGAGGAAGAAAAGTACAAAAACTATTTCTAATTGTGAATAACCAAGTATAATACATTCTGTGAAAGATAAAAAAATTTTCTAGCAGATTATCGCAAACTCTCAAAATCGGATTTTTTTTACAAAGTCTCACCACACCTTCAGTTACGCTAGCACTACAAGCGCTTTCGTGGCCTCCGTGTGACAAGTGGCACATAGCCTTCAAGACTGCTCGATGAGCACAGCGAGCTTCCAGCACGCGGCAAAGGCGGCAAAAGTTTGGTTATACCCTTGCTACGCAGGCGTTTTGAATGCCTTCCAACCGAATGTGACTAGATTCCACTGTCGAACTTACGCTGCTACACGGAAGCTTTTCAACGGCATTCGGTTCAGATGAGATTCGAGTCGTCGGAACTCCGCGGAGGTACTCCAGATTTTGGAATGCCATGCCTTCAACACGCGAACACAGTCCGAACCGACCAATAGCTGTCGCCATCGCTTCGCCCAGCCCACATCCGCGTGACTGCTTTCAGCTCCATGGCTGTTCATTTAAATACCCGCTGCTTGCTCTTTTTTCTGCTGTTTGTATAGCAAATAGCTCGTGTACTCGCGAAGTGAACGCTTGATGATAGTTGTACACAACTGAACATTTACCGCGTGAGCATGAATTTTCCCCTGGAGTGCTCCGATGAGAATGACTGCACTCACAATCATGTTTATATCGCCGCTTACAAACAACTAGTGCTCGTCTGCATGACTTTAAACGCAATCTGCGCTTTTGTTCTAGTAAATAATCCCCCATTTTTTACCGGTTCTACCCTTTGCTGATCACACAGATTGAGAATCTGTGGGAAGCGCCGAAGCTATCGGTTCCCTTAGAAACATTTGATACCCGGGTTGTTAGCATCGCATGGACCGGCGCTTATTGCCAATTGCCCCTGCTGTCTCCGACGTGACTTTATCAAAAATTAGGTTCGTTGACCACTGATATAATTAAAAGTGCCTAATTTATTAGCCGCAAAGGACGGTGACGCCTGGCCGCCTAAAGCATTCCTAGGCAGTGTGGGTCACACCGACGCTTCCCTCTTATTGTATGAGCGTCTTGCGATGAAACAATAGTCTATTTCAGGTCATTGTACTCAAAACTACACTCTATCGCCATTTGCATTCGGTAGAACTAGCGAATTTCCTCCCCGCAACAGAGCGAACAGGGCGGGCTCACTAAGCCTAGTCGTCGCGGAAGGCGGGCGTCGTCAATTAAATATAAGAATTTGGCAAGGATTCGAGGTCCTATGTAATATAAAGTGTTTGGTGTTATTATCTCTGGGGCTTTAAACTGGGAGGCAAAGACTGACAATGTTCATAACAAAATGAACAAAGTAAATGGTTTACGAGGGTGTAACACTCCAAGAAAACTCAGGCTATGATGGACGCCTTAGTGAAGGGCTCCAGAAATTTCGACAACCTGGAGGTCTTTTACGTACACTGACATCACGCAGTACACGAGCCTCTAGAATTTCGCCTCGAGCTAAATTCGACTGCAGTGGAAAATATCGAACCCGCGTCTTTCGGGACAGCAGCCGAGTGTCATAACCACTGAGCCACCGCCGCAGCGAACAATTGGCATCACATGGCGCAATAAGCTGAACATAGCAAATGAAACTCCTAATAACAATGCCTTTCTACTTTTATCTTTCATATATTGTTTTAATATATGGGGTACCACCTAAGAGAACATCTGAAAAAGTCACCACGCAAGAGTGGGCAGTAAGGCTGATTGCTAAGTTGCCATGGTACTTACACACAGATAATCTTTTTGTCTATTTCGGAATTACGAAGCGTACCCTTGAGTACGAGTTTCGGCTATTTTATTCGACACATTTCGACACAGTTTGCGGACACATTTCGCGGACTCTTCCGCTGCCAACATAGCCTAGCAATGCTTTCGCTATATAAAATATAGCCAAAAGCGCGGTCCGAACCGCAGCAACACAGCAACATCGATTCCAGGAAGCTAGATAACCGGGCTATCGCCGGAGCCTCTCGTGGGAATGGTTTTAACTTCTAGCCTCTCGCGGGGTGTGTTATAAAACTTTGTCGTTCACCAATACGATGTGCACTAAGAATAACGCCTAACGCCCTTGAAGTGCGGGCGAGGACCATGGCGCGTCAACCGTGCTACCCTTCTCTACAGAAATCGGCATAAGATTCTGGGCAAGCTGTGCAGCTAAGAAAAGCGGTTCATGGTGAGGGCTGCCCAAGACACAACGCAGCCTCTTCAAATTCATTTGACCTGGACCAGCATTATCAAGCGTATGCATACCAGAGTTAATAACTTTTTAATCGCTGTGAAATCACTTGACCAGAGTGAACGGAACTACGTCGTCATCACGGAAGTTTTTTGTTTTAGTGAGCTCGTATCGGGAAAAAGGTACAAAAAAACTTATGGTATTGCGAGGAACCATGAAAATACAGGGTGTCATATACTGTTAGGGCGTGGTTTTAGAAAGGGCGGTAAAATGCGTTCTAAAGATCGTATAGGCCTTTAGCGACAATCGAAAGGTACTTGCTGAAATAATCGTACACGCGGCTGTGCTCCAAAGTAAGTCGACAGAAGAAATTAAAAAGTAATTCTACGATGTAGGATTTTCACTTTCTTATGGTAGTCGACGTCTTTAAACCCATCATAACATTTGCGGCACTGACTTCTCCCCGCCCGGGCTCTGATGATACATTCTGACAGAATAATTAGCTCTACATAAGAGATATGCACGGAATCCTTTAGAAACCGGAGCTTCAAGGATGTTGTTGTTACAGTAGTCATATGCGCACCAGAGGGCATTGTCTCAGTCAACCAAAGGATAGCACTGTGCAATTCTATTGTCTCGTCTTATTGTTAGTAGTCTATCGGCTGCTCTACTGTTGCGTAAATATCCCGCCCAAATATATGCAGGAAATAAAAGGCATGAGATCCATCACTTATATACGGAGCACTGTTATTCGGAGGCATTTTTTCCCGATAGTAGCACTAGCGATGCCAGCGTCACTACCAGCATAGTGTCAATCTGCCCTTTCACGATATTTCGAATGGTGAAGTGCTAGGACTAAACTATGTGAGATAGTGAAAGAGAGAAGAAAGAGTGCAGCGGCAACTACCAGAAGAGCCAAGCACATCGATAAATTTTAAACACAGCACGATGTTACCGTGTGGTATGGCATGGCCTTCTATGCCAAATTAAAATATAAATACCTTCTAGAACCGTGAGTTGTGCGCGTGTTATTGTCACCGTAAAGAACGAAATACAAAATTACGCGAAAGTTTTTATGCACATCTCCAACAATAGACTGTCCCTTTAATAGTCGACTCATTGCTGCAGTGGAACAGGGGATAACATTATGGTGGAGGTGACACAGTCCCGCTATCATGTACCTGCGGCGTTTATTGTGAATAGCTGATTTAACAGTGTGCTTTAAATCTGTTCACAAAGCTTGCGGTGATGATCCTAGAATAAAATGAGCATCATGTTACCTTCATACCCCTTAACATGCCCTTAAGTTTTGGTTACAGGGAGATGCTGTGGCATAACCTTGACTTTTTGACATTTGTGTGCATTCACTTGACGCTTGTTCACTTATACCTGTCAATGACAGTATTTAGGAGCAATGCTTCAGTATCCGCACCTACCCTTTTCTCTACTTGCCGCATGTGTTCTTAACAGGACCTCGTATGAATTATTTCCTCCACCTATCGAACACTCGTGTGCAAATAGCACCTCCTTGCCTGTGACCCGCCTGTGCTCACACATCATGTTCTGTGTCTCTCCGAACACACTTGACCCTTGCGAATGGATTTTTTCTTCCATGCTTAGAAATGATATAAGCGTAATCAGTCTGCGTCTTACTGATATTCAGGGCTGTCCTGAATCTTAGCGGGCATTTCATCTTTGCTGATCACTAATCGCGCGAAACGGCACCAATTTTGCTTGGAACGCTGCAACATTGCACATACATGGAAATCTTGGGATCCTCTAAAGCATGACATTGATAGTCAACGCAGTTTCTTAATCCTTTGCTTACCTGAGGTATGCGTGGCGGAAACACACTAAAATTGAATATGCATTGATTTAAAAGAAGCTTGTCCAATTTCCCCTTCAATGTCCATTGTAATCTCTGTTGAGCGCGGTTATTAACATGTCTGGTATTACATATTTCATGTCTTGGTTCCTGTGCATTCTTTACATTTTGTGTCTTATAAGCAGCTTTGCAGAAAAATGCAATCGTAATATAGAAGTCAGGACACTCATAGCACCATATCCCACGCAGCTAACCAGTACCCTCCTAATGCGTCTTCTATGATGCCTGCAAAGCACAGTAGTCATTGTCTCCTTGCCCGGCGCTTAATTTCACTGCATATTCTAAGTTTCCTTTTCTACTATTAGAACCCACGTCGCTCCTTTGCAGAATGCCAATGTAGAATCAACGGTATCAGTCCGGCAATGCTCCAAAAAAGAGGAAGTTTTATGAATATGGGTGATGACACTACCAGAAGCACATCTTTGCAGCGGCGGCGCGATAGTTTGGATTTGAAGAAGCATTTCTGGACGAGTGTCGGAAGCGGCTATGTTTGTCTGAGGTTTTGTTTTCTTTTCTATTTCATCACTCAGTGTTACGACTCTTGACTGCTTCTCAATATCAGTGTTAAGAGCATTATAGTCTCTGACTCTGTGGCCTTGAAGAATTCATTTCTAACAGCTCGTAAGCTGCTTAAGCGCCAAAAGTATGAAACAAGCTGCGCGGAATTCTGGCTGTGCTTACTACATTTGGCGAATACGCGCTTTAACAAGCTGCATGGAATTCTGGCTGTGAGGGCTGCGGTTGGCGAATACGCGCTGTTGTCACCCTGCTAGTGTTGAAAATATTTTTGACAATTTTAGCATGCTTCCACAGGGCTTTCGATAGTGAATGGTTGCGTCGTTGGTGCCCTTTCTCACTAAATCCACTCATTTAAAAAAATAAAGTGAACGAAATGTATTGTGCATTGCTGCATCCGAAAATTTTGCAAATAGCTGGGCTTGCTGAACGCTATATTGATGCTGGAGATATTAGCAGTGAACTTTGTAAACTTCTTGCGCACAACTGGCGCGAGGACCATAGTGTTCTGTACGATTTGTTTTAGGTATTTGTTTATTCGTTTTGAAAAATGAAACGCTGATGTTCGTTTATTCTTCCGCTATCTCTGAGAATGTGATAGGCGCATAAGGGGAAAAATATGTCTGCAAACAATGATAAAATCTAAGCGCATTTTTCGTGCCGGTGCCTCTCTTTTGCTTTTTGAAAGACTTTATTTGTTCTACTTCTGCCTTGTATTCCTGTACCCCAATTTTAATATTTCCATTTATATGACTTCTCCATGGCCTCGCCAATTGCCGAACGAAACGTACATCTGATGTACACAAACGATCACAGATCTTCCGCGTCGTACCTCTGGTGTGGACTTGAAAGAGATTTTTAGAGCTTCACATTGATAAGTAACAATAATCGGCAGAAAGAGGTTCAGAGATATTCTTTTCTCTTACGAGGGTCGCATGATTCCTTGCAGATGTCGCTCTCAGGAAACCTATTGTTATTTCCTTCGCATCCCAGGTATTGAAATGTACTGCACGTATTTGTTGTTGCATTGAAGTACCACTTTGTACCGGGGTTCCCACCACTGCAACTCTTGCCTTCGTCAGGAGGCTTGCTGCATTCGTTTTCAGGCCCTTCTTCAGATATAATCATCGCTGTTGACCCTGCAGAGGAATTATTAAGTAATATTTATTTTCACAGAAAGAAAAGCAAGAAGAGGAATAACCATGAAGCGATCGTTCGTTCTTAAAAGGCAAAGCTCCATTCACTTTGAACCGGCATGAATGATGGCGCCGTTTATAACAGGAAAAAATGTCTAATGCTGCTTAAGATTGAAGTGCAACGGAAATTTACATTGACCGTTCATGATACTTCGTTATTGGCGCCAGCTACATCTCAACGTTATCCGCTGCTCACATCACATCAACTGTGAGCAAGCTTAGCGTCTAATAGGTGGTGCGAAGTCACGCATGCTACCTGGGTACCACCTTCAGTAGCCCTTAGCAGTACTTTACTTCTGTGTAATATGAACTCTTTTAGATCCCAATACAGAACATCGTGTAGTAAGTTGGGTTCAATAGTTCAATTTGGAAAGAGCGCGAAGACGCGACGAGAGACGGGAGTACATGCTGTTACCAACATTATCATCAACAGACAAACCCAACTCACCACTTTTGCTATGGTCCAAAGAATGAACATTTCATGACCATGTACTTAGCATAATTTCCACTGGTATTCGTCGCATGCGGGAAAATAAGAACTGAGGAAAATAAGTATTTTTTAGGTAACAGTTAGCAAAGTGTACAAATATGTATATTCTATACAGAAATTCTATTGTTAGCGAATCTCATAGAAGTGCCGTTTCGAATAAGTGCTGTAAAGACAAGTTCATTGATGTTAAAAAAGAAACCAGCATACTAGACTTGCCGTTATGGTAATTTTTTCAAAAATGATGCACTCACACTCAAGTAGTGTGGAACAAGCCAGCAGCATGAAGACCCAGGACTTCATTATAGATCCAGCGAATCAAGATTCTGAAAATTCTAATATTTCATGTTATTCAATTTTTCGAGATCAGGAACATTGCCGGCAGTTTCTTGCAAGACATAAGCTACAACAAAGCTGGTTTGAGTGATATCATTTTATAGCTAATTTTAAGAAAAAATGGCACTTCGTGCGCCTAAGCCTCTATGTCAAAAGGACTGGCCAAACTTAGTTTGTTACTCTGCTTTCGCACGGCTGTCATACCACGTAGCAAGTCCATTATAGAACACTATGCCGGGAAGTTTTCTCTTTTTTTCTTATGTACACAAACGTGAATACGAGCAATACTTCCCTCACATGCACGCGTCAAGCGAACTCGTTCACTCTCGAACTTTCTTAGATTGGAAATAAGTAGTCACCGCAGTGGCTTAGAGGTTATGGTGCTCGGCAGGTGACTCGAAAGACGCGAGTTCGATCCCGACCCCAGCAGTCGCATTTTGGTGGTGGCGTAATTCTTGAGGCCTGTGTACTGTGTGATGTGAGTGCACGCTAACGAACCCCAGGTAGTAAAAATTGCACGGAAACCTCCACTAAGGCATCCATCATAGGCTGGGTCGCTTCGAGACGTTAAACCCCGTGAACAAACAAAAATTGAAGTAAGTTTGTCCAATTCCTTGGTCATTCATTGCAGTCACCAATGAAAGCGCAAACTCGGTTTGTTTCAGTCGCTGCTATGCCGTTAAGAGTGCGCCTGTCCCGTCTTGCTTGTTATGTGTTCTCCTTTTCAGCGCTACAGCCCTTCTGGAAACCTTGGGAACCTCTGAAAATAACTAGTATCTGATATTGACAACGAATATTTCTGGAAGAGGGGGGGGGGGGCTAGTTGGAACTGTATTGTATAAACATAACTGCGCCAAGCAGGGGACACAGAAAAGAGGCACACAGGCCGAGCGCATGATCTACGTTTGTCCTATGCGCTTCTTTTCTTTGTGCGGTCTTCTGCTGCGCAGTTCTCGTGTTTTCGAAGAGACCCCCCCATATGACCGTCTTTTTTGATAGTTGTTTATATCTTCAACTAAACCACGAAATGCTTCTGGCAAAGACACTGCTGTGATTGCCCCTCATATTGCAAGGAGTGGAAAGTTTCTTGAAAAAAATAATTTTTGCAAATAAAAAAAACGCGGCCGCCGCGCTGGGGTTCGAACCCGGATTCTCCAGCTCAGTCGACGAGCGCCTTAACCACTGAGCCACCGCGGCGGTTAAATGTCATAGCTGCGAAGTACTTTTTCTTTTTTGTGCCGGGACCAATGACCAGAGTAAAATTTGGAGGTACCTATCGTGTGAATCACGGTCAGGCATATAGTTGGGAATAGATTTTCGGTCCAAATCAGCAATGGTCAAATTTCGGGGGTGGCCCAGGCCAAATTTTGGCAATGGCCCGGGAGTATTTGAGATATGTGAGAGAGTTAGTGGGTCATTTCGTTTCCTGAAAACCAATTTTAAAATTTTTCACCTCCTCCCTGCACTGTACACATGGCGCCCAGATTGTAAAAATGAAGATTTGTTTTTGGGGAAAGTAAATGGCGGAGTATCTGTCTCATATGTTGTTGGACACCTGAGTCACGCCGTAAGGGAAGGGATAGGGGAGGGAGTGAAAGAAGAAAGGAAGAAGAGGTGCCGTAGTGGAGGGCTCTGGAATAATTTCGACCACCTGGGGATCTTTAACATGCACTGACATCGCACAGCACACAGGAGCCTTAGCCTTTCGCCTCCATCGAAACGCAGCCGCCGCGGTCTGGTTCGAACACGAAAACTCCGGATCAGTAGCCGAGCGCCCTAACCACTGAGCCACCGTGGCGGGTCGGCCAAATTGGCAACTGACAACTGGCGTTTTGTAGCGAATTGGTATACGGACGGCTGAAACTGTAGGCGCCACAGACTGCTGGTGCAGGCTCGCGCACATGTTTCATGCATGCTTTTATGATATAGAGATCGCTCTTTTTTTTGAAAATTGTTATGTAGAACTTACGAACACCTCGCTGTATAAAGAAATTTATCTGGATGCGTGTTTAGTAGTCTACTACAGTCGACTGTGAAGACGTCAGAATGTTGTGTAGATTTGTTTAGCTCTTCGGCCTCACTTTCCTGGGTAATAAATATTAATGAGTTACTGCCAATACACGCGGAATTGGTAAATCTCGACTTCACAATCATAGATCGCCGGATGGCCTATGCCATTCCTGTTGCCGTGGTGCAGCAGTTAGGCGATGCGCGTCTGCTCTCCAATGGCAGGTGCTGCCACTGGTTGGGCTTGTGAGACCCAGGTGGCTCTTCGCGATCAACCTCTCAGCACAAATCATTAATTTAGCTGCCACCTGCCACCATGGTCAGTTTGCTCACGATCTGGTGGACAGGTTGTGTTTTGCCAGGAGGTCACGTTACCTAGGTGGCGCACCTAGTTGCCGTAGCGGCCAGTTGCTCCAAATTGTCCGGCTTTGAGGCTTCAAGTGTTGTTTTGCGTCTTGGGGATACTAACGCTCTCTGGTTAAAAAAAAAAGCAGGCTGCCCAAAATGACATAGTGCAGGCCAGAAATCAGAGCCATTAGAGAAATTAGAGAGCTTCATCTCTACATGCAAGGCCACCCTTTCCCGATTGTAAAATGTTTGAGCTTTTTACTCAGACGCCAATTTCCCCCTTCAAGGATACTAATGCACAGTAGCGATGATATCATAAAAACAGAATATGTCCACTTTTATCTCGTTACAGACTCGCCACGCTGCAGTCTAAACCAAAATATCTAGCGCCTTTGTTTCAGCTTGTACCGGGGCAACGGTGCTCAGATTCTTGACGCCAGATTTTTTTACCTCTTTTCTGACGACTGAAAATTAATGGTTGTCTTGTGGTCTGATTGTTTCATCGGGGTTGAAAATTGGTACAGAAATTTGGTTGTACCCGCTGCGGTGGCTCAGGGGTTAGAGCGCTAGGTTACTGATCCGGAGCCATCCACTACGGCACCTCTTTCTTCCTTTATTCTCTCAGTCCCCTCTTCATCCCTTACCTTACGGCGCAGTTCATAGTGTGCACCGAAATATGCGAGACAAATAGTGCGCCATTTACTTTCCCCAAAAACCAATATTCATTTAAAAATTTGAAAATTGGTTTTGGGTGAAGGAAACTGGCGCTGTACTGTCTCACGTCTCGGCGGACACCTGAGCCACGCCGTAAGGAAAGGGATAAAGGAAGTAGTGAAGAAAGAAAGGAAGAAAGAGGTAGCCCACAACTTCGATTACGTCGCCCACCCATCAAACTTCAAAATGCAGGAAAGGACACTCCAGCGGCGAAGGTACAGTTCTGCCAATATCACGTCCATTGCTGCTTTTGGTAATTCAAATTTTTCGCTTTTGGAGGCACTGTAAATTATCCCTGTTGATGGCAGTCTATGCTTTGTGGCCAATTACAAACGCCGAAGCCGTTTCTTTTTCTTGCTGAGGCCTTCGTTCGTCGTTCAATTATACATCCCCTTTGTGTTTCACTTCTAGGCGGAAAATGGCCGAAATTTCCTTTTGCCGACACCTCGAGTGTACTTGCGATCTTTATTTTTTCCAACTGACTGGCAATGTTCTCTACGGGGCCGCTTTTGTGATACAGGAGATACGACACAGTGTAGCTGCGGCTGTTAATCACCTTGCCATAAATGCCCAAACAGCTGCACTCCCATGAGGCTACACAGATTGCCTTGCTTATCCCACACGCCCTTCTTCAGCACCACGGGGCCGTTGTGAGCCCTTCAAGACCGGAGCAAAGCTTTCCTCTCAAACCTGCTTGCGCAAACATCTCGTACCTCGACAATAGCCAGCCGCTAATTGGACTTACCCTCTGACAAGTCAAACGACACTACGTTATTCTAGTGCCATTTCATATGCACTCTCCAACTACGTTCCACTTGCCTTAAGCAAGGTGGGAGTCAATACTTGAGTGTTTAGGTCTGCTTCTAATACTACCGTACAGTAGAGAAGCGGCTACGCTTCTCCTGCCTCGTACTCAGGCGATTATCACCTTTTCTTTGACGAAGACCGTTTTTAGGGTACCCTAACTTTCCTTGCGCGAACAGTTTGGCTTGGGAGCTGCCAACTGCCGGTACTCGCGCGCGTCAACACTCAAGCCCATCCACTTAACTCAATATGCAGTGCGTTTGTGTGTTTCAAGAAAGTTCTGCAGACAAGCATGCCCACCCACGCCTTTTGTGAGAAAATTCACAGTCCCCTTTTCACCCTTGCACTCTATTGAACAAATACGTCTTCTGAACTTCTTTTTTTCTGTCGTGTCATGTGTTACTGATAGCTGTTTTAGAAACACTGATATAGTGTGCATGGCCACTTTGTAGTGGTTTCATCGCCTTTTTCTGAAGACTCAATATCTGCTGATAAAAACCAAGCTTTTCCGGTGGTTCTTAATCAAAATGCATTCATAGATTATGCATGAAATTTATTATAGATGAACTGCGTTGTTTTTCTAGCTGTTTGCTGTTATATTACGATTTCCTTTCGGTGTCGAGAAAAGCTTGAGTTGTATGCCATTCCCTACTTCACTATTCTACTCATGTACTTTTTCTGCAGGATCTAGCGTGCTTGTAATAACGCGTAAAATTGCTTTTTCATCATGCCTGGCAAGTTTTTTCATTAACTAAATAGTGAGACAAGAACATACGTTATAAATTGCGTCGCGAGATGTGTATTTTACTGTCATGTGCAGTATGGGGCTGTTCATGTCCTTGAAGCAACACAGCAATGTTATACTAGCAGTAACCAAGGAATGCTCAAACGGAATGCTGTGAAGTGAAGGCCCTTATCTAATTTCCTTCACGCCGCGTGCAAGTAGGCACCAGAGCTTGCGGATGCAATCCTAGAGACGTGCTGCCTTTCTTGCATTTCGAAGTGTATGGAATACCCTGAGGTGTAGTACAATTCTCAATAAGTTGTTTCGTGACAATCACTTTTACCGACATTACTGCTTGCCTTGGAGAACGCATATTATAAGATTGTGTATAATATAGATTCTTAAGGGACGTTTAACATAGGCGAGATCAGCAGAAGAATTTCGTAGCCTGCCACAGTCTCGCTTCGCCGTATTTAAAAACGCAGTAGGGCTATACGCTTATATCTTAATGGAAGGGAAAAAAAAGCTTCAGATCAGATTTTAACAAAGCACTGTAATGGAACAGGGCTAAAGAGAGGCACAAGACAGATCAGAAAGGAGGAAACAAAAGGCTGTTAATATTTCAATATACACTGCCATCTATCCCAACAGTTAACAGCGTTAAAGATGAAATGAGAGGTGAAAAAATTTCCACGAACGCAAAGATTTCAGTGCACGCTGGAAAACCAAAACTTTGTCGTTAGTCGTAAACAGGAAACGCTAATTTTCACTTTGGTTACACTGGCAGCTACAGCGTGCTTTGCAGGAGTACCTTACAAAGAGTCGAAAATTTTGAACCACTTACTGTGATCTTTCTTAAGAATAAGCGTCTCTTATTTAAGCTAGGCTACATTCCTCTATTTTCTTAAAAGTTTTCGTTGAGGCTTGAATACTGTTTTTATGATTACCGTTTTTATGATTACCCAGTAGGTTAGGTGATGGTTCTATGAATTTGATTCCATATGGAAGTATTCCTAAAACAACCTGTAGAAGGATGTGTGTGAACAACATTACCGTGCCAGCAGTGGGTTCAACAGCGCAGTGGAGCCTGTACGTTTGTGGAGCGCCGCCAGTATATATACACACTCAGCGAGCGCCTTCTATTGTTTTCATTTAGCATCCCGACCAGACAGGTTTCCGTCAGCACTAGACTTCAAACTCAGTTAAAGTTCAATGCACCGCGAGCGCATTAAGTTGACGTGATCTGTGCGCCTTCCAAATATGTATTTTTTTTGCTCGGCGTGTTGATCTAAGAAATAAAATGAATTGCAAAAATTTATCAGCCTGACGGTGTATAAATTTCAGATGCTACAGAGACTGTGTATAATACAATTGAATTTCAAGAAAGATTAAACCCTTGCATGCGCACTTTAACCAGTGCACTCGTTTAATATCTGGTCTCCCGCCGAGACAATTTTTTGAGGACTCGACAATTAAATTATCTGCACAGTTCGGAGATTGCTCCGTTGAAAGAGAGGATTTTAACGCATGCACAGCGCAGGCCATGTGCCAAATTAAAGAATCCACCATTGTTTTCACAGCCAGTGTTGTAAAGGTGAAAATAAAGTCTCGTATGCGAGAAAGCACATTATTATCTACTCGCTTTGTAATGCATACCATTGTGGTCGCCTCTTCTCGCCATTTGATGTCAGAGTATTCGATTCCTCCTGGACAAAACGTAGCGTAAGTGTACTTTAGCAATTTAAATCTCCTAATCGACACCTCGGACCAACTATGAGAGCAGTTGTACGCATTTAGAGCGTGGGCAACTGTAAAGCCAGATAAAAACATTGATTTGGTGACTTCTGCATGCGTCATGATCACCTAGTAGAGGTTAGTAAAAGATAGAGCGCGCGCTCTCTGATCATGCATTGTCTATATTCTAGATAACATTTCCTCCTATGGGAATGCAGGTCATGTGGCCGTGGATTCCGTAGTGTCTAGAACGACTTTTGCTTGGTTGCAATATCAGTTTATGCTGAGCCTTCGTAAGGCATAATGACGAGGCACGGCTGGGTTAGAGACGCTTGAGATAAGTTTGAGTGGAATGACAAGAAAATGGTAGCTGTTTACAGATGTTGCAAGAAACTTTCCCTTAAAAGATAGTTCTGATAAAGTAAATTTAATATACAAGACGATATAACATAAAAACAAGGTACTCTGCACAAGCGTGTCATTTGGAACCAGTGTTGCGGCAGATCCGCCGCCACTAAAGGATCCAGGAACCAAATTCCAGCAGTCTTCTTGTTTCACATTTTCAACACTTCGGCTTTGAAAAGGCCAACAAAAATGTTTGCTGGGCTTTTCAAAGACCAGCAAAAATGTTTGCATGTCGGTATTATGTAGTTCACCCTGAAAGAGGGAAATTTTACACGAAAATGTTTCTAACTCTAGAGAAAATTTCTCGCTTCTAGATGAGAGCTTTGGGTAGTTCGTGACATGCGTCTCAACAGACCCAGGAAAAAGTTTGCTTGTCTGAAGCATGAATATAGCTTCTGGCATGAGACAGTCTCGTTTACTGTTATTTAAGAGACCTCCATTTCTCAACTGCATACTTAATTGATCAGATTTTTAAAAAAAAACTGCAACTTAAAGGGCTAGTCACAAATTGAGTATTGGGACTAGAAATGTCGCCATTCGAACGGCAACCCTCTTTAAAAAACATTTTCCGCAATAAATTGCTATTTGCAGTCGGTCAGGCTAAACTTTTCCGCTTGTACGAATTGTCACGGTTCTGTGAATAAGGCCTTGGTGTGGACCTATATTGGCATCAACATGAGAAATAACGTCTGCACCTGGTGCCCTAAAGTGTGAAATTTCATTGACGAAAAGGCTGAATACTTTATGATATATATGTGCAGTTACGCCACTGAATTGTACGGTACATAAACATAAAAAGGGTTATGAAAAAGCACTTGATAAAAAGGAAACGCATCAACTGCGAATGTGCTCTCTTTTTCTATCATGGCAAGTGAGTGGCTCTGCTATAACAAGGTTTGCTCACTGTTCTTTCCCGCGCACACAAATGTATAAATTGGAAAGTGCTGTATGTGTTGCTCCATACATGAGGTCGTTTTATTTACCTCTAATCTTGCGAAGCATGAGGCTTCGCAAAGTCGTTAAGCATGAGGCCAGCATTTCAGTCCTCCGTATATCAATTCCGCATCAGTACAGCCGTCACAGCGACGGTCGCTGTCTTGAAAGGCACAGACGACTCCAAGGGAGTGCTAGGTTATGGTAGCTTCATGCGGCACATCCGAATCTTACTTGCTCCAATTAAGCATATCACGAAACGTGAGTTATGGCTCGTTTCTTTACGTGGATCGTTTTATTGCCTTCGTCGCTAATACCAGGGTAAACATGGAATACTTAACTGGCGCCATTTTTGTACACAATTTTCTGTTAGCGTTCCGGTGAACTTTTTTTTTGAAAACGTGAAGCCTTTTTCTACCCATACTTCTTTATCCCAGTGATCTGCACACCTTTACGTCAACGACGATGACCAATATTACTTCGTGCTCCTGGATAATTATTTCTCTTTTTGGAGCCTTGCTTCTCGCCTAGCCTCCCGAGGATCCGCCAGAATTCATATCCTGCAAGATGCCTATCTATATTAGCGTCTTTTAAAAATCCTTCCATCTCTACCAGTGGCAGGTTGAGATTGGTAACTATGTCTCGTATTAAGTTTGACAATGGTAGCTGCTTTGATCGGGCGCGTATAATGAAATCTGAGTGGTGTGCGCTTAGTTGACAGGACCGAAAGCCACCAATACCTGTTTCCGCCCGAAGACGGCGCTGGTTCCATTTGTCGTCTGCATAGACACAGATGATCTCCTGGGTTTCATCATGCTTGGCTGATGAAGGTAAGTACGCTAGCCAATCTTAGCATGAAACTAGAGTTACATACCACATCATCAATTAGAATTTTTTTGAGAAAGTGCTACATTTATTAGTGATTACGTTTATTAAACAGGGTATAGAAAATGTCATATTGCAACCAGCAAGCTTTGCTATGCCTTGTAGTGAACACAATAATTAATACTTCGCAAAACATTCAGCTTGATAGTATCACCTAGAATAGCATGCAAAGTTTGTCCTCTGGAAAACTACTATTCTTTTCTTCGCTTCTGGCGCCATTTCAATGATAGTAAAGCAGAATATTTAATTTCTCTATCGACGAAGCAGGAGTGTAGATATTCTGGCGTTTTCATTCAAACACTTCCAACAATTCTGAAACATCGTTCCACACCCAGGCAATGTGTTTGTTTGAAAATTTTTGTCTGTATATTTTTTTATTTAGAAAAGCAAATGATTTTTTTTTTCGTGTACATGCGCAGAGAGTAAGAGAAGAAAAAAATTAGGCCTTGAGCGTTTAATACGAAATGCTCTAGACAGAAGCTTCTTTCTCGTGTTCATTGAAAGAAAGTCTCCGCAAGCATGTGACTGCGCCGTGCACATCGCCTGCGCATTGCTCTTCGCCCTAACTTCGTCGGAAGGTAGATGCGTGGGTCCCAACAAAACGCCGCCAATTGCTTTGAATCGCGACAGGCCTTGAAACACCGCCATATCCTTGAAACGCAAGTTATCAACAGCATCTACGCAGTAGTAGTACCTGCCGTTAGAATAAAGCCGCCATATGGCTTAAAGGAAGTTTAAAACGGTGAGTGCACGGAGCAACCACTGCAAGAAATCTGCAGCACAAATATGCGATTGATAGCTGTAAACGCAAAGTTACTACACTGACTAATGCGAATACGTATGGCAGCAAGTGATGAAGAGTAAAAATGATCTAGAGGGCAAAACATCTTTCTTCGTGTGCTGAGAAACACAGTGCATGTAACACGCAATATCAAGTTTTAAGCTTTACCAATTGGCGTAGCCAGCTTTACTGTCAGACGCTAGATTCTTCAGATGTTTAAGCAGCGGGTTATAAACGTGGATATATAGACGGATAAGGGCAGATGTAGGTTCTTTCCTTGTGGAAACACGGAGTCGCTATCACTGATCGTTGAAAAATAACACGCTGAGAATTGTGTTGATGCTCAGCGCAAATTGGATGAAGTAGAAGTAAAGCAGCTTCGACTTTTGCATGAAACGATCGAAGGGCTTTAAATATTTCTCTGAATGATTGTCTTCGCTTCTTCGAAGCGCGTTTAAAAAATATCACCTCGCTTTAATGAGAAAATTACGTTTAAGACGAAAGTTCGGTTGTCTAATTATAAGCCATGTGCGCAGTGTGCGAGTAAGCAACGCGAAAAGTTCCGAAATTGGCATGAGAATTCATAGTTAACCGGATAGCGATGCTAAATGGGCGCGGTAGGGAAAAGAGTTGCGAATGCGCCCTGCGTAAGAATGTGACTTCATGTTCGAAGTGGGGTCTTTCATTGACTTGGTTGAAGCAATATCAAATACACTGGAACAAAAGGGCGCGAAAACACGGGACCACAGAAAGGAAGAACACAGACACAGCGCTGACTTAAAACTGGATATATTTCGAGTGAGAAGGTGCTAAATACAGAAAGCAAGCGCAAGAAAAACACAACACACTACTGACACCATTTGCTAGTACCTAAGAAAGCTGCTTCTTTCTTTTTTAAGTGAAGAGACAGTTCGCTCAAGCATTCACCTCCTCTGTAGTGGATGATAAAGGCTTCATACGTCTTCCTTTGTATCTGGCAGCTATACCTGCGCAGCACTTTACACTGCCCGAAATGATGAATTCAACCACATGTAGTCATGTGTTTGGGAACAGCAACAGCTTTGCTATTACTCAAGTCGCACGAAATACACCCAGTTGTAAGTCAGGGCTGTGTGTGTGTTCCTCCTTTCTGTAGTTCCGTGTCTTCGCGCTGTTTCGTTCTAGCAGCATGAACCAACTAGCCCAACAATCGTCCATTTAGCAATCTAGTATATGCCAAGGCCTCACAGCAATGGAAAATTTTGTTTATAGAGACAAACAAGAAAATGCAAAACAAAGATCGAGAATTATTATACGGCAGTTTAAAAAACATTGGCATATATTATTTTCCGAACATATTACAAAACGATTTATAATGACATTTGTAATGGGGTTTATCCTGAGGGCGCAATGTCGGAGTATAAAAAGATGGTGGCTACATCCGCTGCCACACGATCATTGCTCGGACTCTTGATACCCTCATCGCCGTTGCCTCCCGAAAACACAGAGCTCGCCACAATGCTGACGCAAGAAAGGAGCTATCCGGACAACTCAAGGGAAGTATGAGATGGCCGAGTAATAACAGGTCTTCAGGCGCTGCATGTCGGTCGTTTCGCGCCCGCGGCGTCGCAGATAGGCAGCAGCAGTGAAAAGTTCGAAGGGGAAGCTGACTGGAAATGTTTCCTTTTTCACACAGCATAGGCCTTCCTAACTCGCTTGCAGTCTTTGGGACAGGTGTAGGGGCAGTGGCAACTTAGCACTCTAGCATCATGAGAAAGTTTCAACAGAAACCAGACCGTCCCTGCTAGCCTCTTGGCTGGATGAACATCCGATGTCACCGGTTGGATGATGCGGTAATATTCTTCGGCGTGTTTCATTGCCTCTGAAGAAGATGACTTATGGTTTGTATGGTGTATGCGGTTTAAGGGCCCAAAGGGGCTCCGGAAATGAGGGAAGCCTTAGTGAAGGGTTCCGGAATTCGACGACTTGGCGTTCTTTAATGCGCACTGAGATCGCACCGTACAGGGCCCTCCAGAATTTCGCTTCCATCAAAATGCGACCGCAGCGGCTGGTATCGAACCAGCGTCTTTTGGGTCAGCAGTCGAGTGCCCTAACCACTGAGCCACCGCGGCGGCCCACCTATGAACAAGAGGTATACTCGGAGGGATCTGGGTGGTGGAGAAGAATGACATCAGGCATCGAAAATGGTTCACGTTTGTGCAGGAACAATGAAGGCGAAACTCCTGTTGTGGTCTAAGTGGCTGTGTTGTAGGCGAAAGTAACGAGTGGAAAAACACTGTCCCGATTTTGTGGTCGCATGAATGAAGTTTACATTTATGTCGCATACATTGATGATACAGTTGAAGCGCTCAGTGAGACCGTTAGTTTGCGGATGGTGGGTAGCAGTGGCGCCGATTAAGATCTTGTGTTGCAAATGGAGTGTTTCGAGAATTTTAGACAAGGGCACCCGCCCTACGGCGCTCAGCGGCTCTGGCGTGCTGTGACGTAAGCCGTGGCCGCTTAGAATGAGACAGAATGCCACCCGTCGCGGCGACCGCCAGCTCAGGGTTTTAATATAGCTGGCGAGATGTACGTGTGGCGCCAGTGAAAAAAGGAAGCCCAAGCGATTTGACGTTCTGTAAATTGTATTGTATTGTATTAGATTTTACGGCGCATCAGCAACTTAGGCTATCATGCGCCAAACACATGGTATAATTTATTTCAAAAATTGGGTGTCCTCAGCGAAAGTCTTTGTCCGGACAAGGACTCCGAAGAGCCCATCAAACCGAATGCAGACCTTAGCCTTCTTTTCAGACTGAGAAAATGGATGAGGTGCGTCATAAAATGCGCGAAATCACTGGGTAAAAATTTTTTAGAATTATCAGTTCTGCGATATTTGATATATTTTGTTTAAGGTGGTCGCGTCTTTCAGAAAATTAAAAACAGATGATGTTCTTACAAGTGCATTATCTCCTAAAAGTAAATTGGGATGGAAGGGAATGCGTTCATCGTAAAATACAGTAAAATATTTTTTTCTTAGCCGCTCAAGTTGTGAGCACGAGAATAAAATGTGATTAACTGTCAGCTCATCTCCACATTTCTCACATAAGAGTTTGTCTTGTATTGTCAGTAGAAAGTTGTGTGTTAGGTGTGTGTGTCCGATGCGCAGGCGGCATAAAATTATTTCTATAAACCTGATTCCTGCATAATCTCCATTCTCCCGGAATAGGTTTTACTAAGTATAGTTTGTTATTTTCTTCACTGTACTATGTACATTGCCATTTGTCTGTAAGTTTATTTTTTACTAACTTCACGCAATCTGCATAGCGTATAGTTACAGTCTGGACTTCCTTATGGCGAGCTTGAGCAGCGCACGTGTCAGTTCTCTCGTTGCCACGAATTCCGAGATGGCTTGGTATCCAACAGAGCATAATTTCATGTCCTTGTGTTTCAGCAGTTATTATGTCATGTAATATATTTCCTATTAAAGGTTCTCTTACGTTTCTGGCTTTCAGTGCTGTAATAGCACTCAGCGAGTCCGTGTAGATAATGCTGTTTTGAATGTTCTTTTCGACCATTTTTGATACAGCCACCGAAATGGCATAACATTCAGCTCAGAAAATTGACGCGCACTGCGGTAACCGAACTACCTTTTCCCATTTGTCTTGCACCACAGCACTTTCGACGTAAAGTGATGTTTTAGAACGCTCTGTGCAAAATGCCGTGTATTCTTTGTACTTTCCACTAGTGCCGAAAATTCTTGTAGTATGCGTTCACGTGGAGTTTGCTTTTTCTGAAATTGTGTCATTGTGTAGTCCCCTATAGCGGGAAAGGTGTACCAAGGTGGCAGTCGTTTGGGTCTCTGAGCGACATCAAGGTGTGTGTCTAAAATACCCAATTCCTGGAAAATTTCTTCAAAACGGAGGATAAAGGGTCTCGTCGTATTCGGTTTGTTACTAAAAAGCTGTTTAGACGGGCACTTCGTAACTATGGAGTAGCAGAGATGTTTTGGTAGTGAAGGGTTTTTAGGACGTATCCACATGTGAGTATGGCTCTTCTATCTGCGAGGGCTGGTTCGTTACATTCGACATATAGGCTGTTTATTGGTGATGTCCTGTATGCCCCACTTGCAAGGTGCAAAGCTGAATAATGTACTGGGTCTAATTGCTTAAGGTAGGATGGTCGAGCTGAGTTGTACACTATACACCCATAATCTAGGCAAGAGCGAACTATGCTGCGGTAGATGTGCAAAAGGCAGGTTCTATCAGACCCCCAGCGTTTATGTGAAAGCACCTTTAAGATATTTAATGTCCGAAAAGTTTTCTTCTTCACGTCCTTTATGTGGGGCAAGAAGGTCAGTTTTTTGTCAAACGTTATGCCCAGAAATTTGTGTTCCCTTTTTATCGGTAATTCGGTTTCGTTAAGATGTAGTCTTGGATCTGACTGTGGGCCACGTTTGAGTGAGAAAAAAATGGCCATTGTTTTCTGTGGGGAGAACTGGAAACCATTTCGGTCAGCCCATGTTGAAAGTTTATTTATTGTTAACGGCACTTGTGTTTCGCATGTTGATATGTTTGAGGACGTGCAGGCTATCTGCAGATCATTGACATAGATCGAATACATAACAGACCTTGAAATTATTTTGCTAATAGATTCATTTTAACAACAAATAGGGTCGTGCTGAAGACACTTCCTTGAGGCACTCCATTTTCCTGAATGAAAATTCTCTAGAGGGTTGAACAGAGGCGTACATTGAATGAACGGTTTGACAGGAAATCTTTTAGGCAGTTCAACAACCTGCCACGAATGCCAAGTTCAGCCAAGTCGTGAAGATTTCCGTACCTCCAGGTTCTGTCATATGCTTTCTCTAAACCGAAAAAAACAGCAAGACATTGTTGTTTGTGTATGAAGGCCTCACGAACAGTATTTTCAAGGCGATCTAGGTGGTCTGTTGTGGAGCATGCCTTTTTGAAACCGCACTGATGGACATCGAGAAGCTCACGGGCTTCTAGCACGAAGGTTAATCTAATATTCACGATACTTTCAAATGATTTTGCAAGGCAGCTGGTGAGGGCTATGGGCCTATTTCTACTGGGAGAGGTTGGTGGTTTTTCGGGTTTTAAAAATGGAACGATGATGGCCTTCTTCCAGGTTTCAGGTAGTTTACCCGACACCCAAACCTTATTAAAAAAACTTAAAAGTACCTCTACGGCAGGTTCGGAGAGGTGGACAGCATTTGATAGTGTATTTCATCCGGGCCCGGGGCTGTCTGTTTGCGAGCGGACAAAACTGCGCTGATTTCTTGAACTGTTAATAAATTAATATATGGTTCATTTGTATATCCACTTGTAGAGAGTCTTTGTTTCTCGGCTGTGTTTTTGTACCTTAGAAATGATTCTGTGTAGTGTGATGAGCTGGTAACTACCAAAAATATTCACCTAAAATGTCTGCCTGTTTTTTGATGTTTGCCTGTATACCAGGAGCTGTTAGAAGGGGAAGTGTGAATGTGGAGTATTTACCATCTAGCTTTCGTACCTTCTCCGACATATCTTTTGATGTGGTTGAGCTATTTACTGATGTCACGTAACTTTGCCAAGAAGTTTTTTCAGCATTACGGCGAATACATCGGGCTTCTGCCCTTGCCTTTTTAAAGTTTATCAGATTTTTATACGTGGGGTACCTCCGAAAGTTTCTCCATGTTTTGTTCTGTTTCTTTTTTGCTAGTCTACATTTTTTGTATGCCAGGTTTTGTGGTTTTGTTTCACCACTCCAGAAGAATGAGGTATAACCAGGCGCGCAGCGGAAATAATTAAGTTCATCTATACTTAAGTTATTTTGATCTATTTTTTCTAAGCTGGAATTTTCTTGAAACAGTGCCCAGTCGGCCAAATGGAGTTTCCAACGTCATGGTTTTGTTGGAACGATTTGCGGAGATGATGTTAGGCTTATAAGAACGGGTAGATGATCGCTATCATACGGGTTGTCCAAGATATCTCTTTTAAGAGCAGTAAAAACAGAAGACGATGTAAGAGACAAATCTATGCAGCTCCATTTTCCGGAGCTTGGAGAACAAAAAATGGGTTTGCCCCTGTTGAGCAGGCTTATATTATTGCACAGAATAAAATCTTCTACAATACGGCCTCTAGTGTCCGTTTGTTCGGTTCCCCACAATTTGGAGTGAGCATTAAAGCGCCAACTAACAGATATGGCTCTGGTAATTGTTTTAAAAGGTCTACGTCATGGAGTGTTACTGTCAGGTGCGGTTGGAGGTATGCGGAACATACTGTAATTGTTTCAAAATGTACTACAGATACTGCAACGGCTTCAAATGTAGTTTGAAGCTTGACTTCACGAGTGGCCATGTTACTTTGAACGACTACGGCGGTACCTCCAGAGAGCCTATCTGGTTGCTCTCGGTCGTGGCGAAAGACTTTATATTTACTTCAAATATTTTTATGTTTTGATCCTAATTTTATCTCCTGGAGACACAAAACAACCGGGGAATATAAAGCAAGATTATCTCTTACGTCACTGTAGTTCTTTAGTATGCCTCGACAGTTCCAGTGAATTAGGAACGCCATATCCAATAACTTTTGGAGATATATTTAAAAAACCTATGCTCCCGGTTTTGTGGTGCCTGTTATTGGAGTTCTCGCTCCCTTTTTGTGTTCAAGGGAGTTCCGCCACCGCTGCTGCGGAGGCGGGCTACTGCTTATATCCATCGCCTCATGCGAAGCGATCGATTTTCGCGGAGAAACCGCGGGGGTACGGATTTGTGTCTTCTCCCTACGGGGGGAAGCCGTGCGGCCTACCGGCTCAGGGGCCAGCGAGCCTTTCTTTTGAGATGACAGGGCAGCCTTGGCTGCACCTGTTAAAGATGTGGATGACCCTGCCTGGGCAGTGGCCTGAAGTTGGGGTGTTGTATCACCCCTCCCGCCAATTTTGGTTGTGCCAGAGGCCGCCGTCAGGTGTACCTCTGGAATGTCAATGGTGCCGACACCGGAGTGTCGCTCGAGGGGGGGATGGGGCAGGCACACATCAACGATGGTGTACTGTGTGCCCACTGTCACCAGACGCCGCTCGGCCCCCCGGAACACGGCGTCAATATATGACCTGGCTGTCTCTTCCTTAAACTTTTTCCTTGCCTCTGGGTTAGATATATTTTCTCGTACTTTCAGATTGATGATTTGGTTTTCTTTCTTGAAAACTTCACAGCTTCGCGAGTAGGCTGCGTGTGGACCTTTGCAATCCGCACACTTTGTTACAGTTGCTTGGCAGTTGTCGATTTCATGTTCGGTTTCGGCACATTTGCCACAGGTCTCCTTGCCTCTACTTGTCTTGCTACCATGGCCATACCTTTGGCATTTGAAACATCTCCTAGGGTTAGGAATGTACGGGCGCACTGGGCACCTTATTAATGCCACTCGGACAGACTCGGGCAAACGAGTGCTGCCGAATGCTAGAACGATGTGAGGTGTTGTTTTTTCTTCTGCGTTAGGCCTTATTGTGATGCGGCGAAGGGACGCCACGCTTTGGTCACGCAAATTCTCGAGGAGCTCTTTTTCATCCTCTGTCATTAGCAAGCGCTCAGAAATTACTCCCTGAACGCTGTTCAGGCTTCTGTGGGGTGTTACAGTAATGTCAAGATCGGCCAGTTTCTCTTGTTTGAGTAATGCATCACTGCTTTTTGGATTTCACTTGTACAAGAAGATCTCCTGAGGATAGTTCTTTTGCTTCATATTCCTCGCCTATGTTAGCCACTAGCCACTTTTGTATTACAAACACTGATAGTGCTGCCACTGGAGCGTTTTGCTCAACAGCGTGGACTATCAGCAACTGTGTGAAATTTTCAATAAATTTTGCAGTTGGAACTGCGATTCCTTCGGTGCGGTACCGTTTCCGGTTCCGATCGTTTTTTTAGGGGGGAGGGGGAATTGAGAATCCATGCGGCATATATGGATTAAGGGTTCCTATTCTGTCACTTGTGCTTCACCCTTATAGACACAAGAAGGTCCCGGAGCCCCCCACCTGGTATACAGATGGGGAGCCCGTCGGTCGGGGCTTAACCATGGACCCTACCGCCACCGTTCATGGTTTCTACCCTTCACTTTAAAACCTATCGCCACGGTGCGGATGACAGCTTTGGTTTGGGAGCTAGGGTCCGTGGTGGCGCCAAGCACCATCACCTTGAGACTCAAGGTGCCCTTGCGGGTACGTTCTGTAAACAGCGCCATGGGCGCAATGGAGGCGTGTATGGTGAAAGCCCCGACATCCGTTTGTAACGTACGACATACAGCAACCAGCCATTTACGAATTTTAGAAAGCTGTTGCCGAGACATAAAATTTGATCTCGAAGAGCAAAATGTGCGGCATTACGGCGGAGGACGCGAGTGACTGAATGGTTGGAAGACTGAGGCAGGAAAGCTATGACGGAGGACATTTATTTGTATCTGCCCTTCTCTGAGGTCATATCGCTGAGCGAATGGGAGGACAGAGTGAAGTCGAATGTGAACGGGTCATGGAGGAGGCGACTGACGGAAAAAGAGTGTTGTACATAGCTTCGGCGCTGCCATTTTTACGTCCTGACCTGGAGATAACACGGATGTCTACTTCTGGGACGCGGAGAGCCCAGCGCACAAGGCGGCCAGAAGGTTCCCTTAGTAAAGTTAGTTAGCCCACTGCCGGGAATGTCTTTTACGACGTCGAACCACCAGCCGTAAAAGTAGCGTCATATTTTGTTAACAACCAAGAGAGTGTCCAAACAGCCATTTTCTGCTAAACTGTAGTAGCTCTCGGTCTTCTTGACAGCACTGTTTGTGTACGCCACTACGCTTCATCGTACCTAGCTTCAAGTTATGCGAGCACAGAAATGACTTCTTTACTATTAGCGTCTATATCCACCTGTGTAGGCGGATTAGAATAATAATATATGCTAATTTCATCAAGACGCACAACGCATCAGAAACAAGCCGGACTATGCCTTTAGTTGGCTGGTATGACCGGACCTTAAGTTGCATGAAAAACATGGAGCTTGTAATGAATAGACCCTTGCCCATATCAAAAAAGAAAAACAAAATAATAAAAACACAAGAAGTACGAGGAATAAGGCCACAGTACAAATGTGCAGGTCTATTTCAACAAACTAAGAGGAAATGAATAGAGCAAAAAAAGAGAAAAAAATATTCAGACGTTAACTGCAATTTTACAACTTATTCTTTATTAACGCTTTCAAAATTCTCTTAGACCTCGTGGAAGAGGCCTCATTAGGTAGCTTGTTTAATATCTTGAACTTATCTGGAGCGTCTGTCCACTTCATATCTTGTTGCTGAAGGGGGACAACACAATTAAAGTTTTTCCTGACTACCTGCTTGAAAGTTTTTTCTATTTAAATGCGGAATGCCTAAAACGTATAACGAGAATCGTTTAGATGAGCAAGGATTCAAAATTTGGTAGACAATGTTCGTAGAATATATTTGTAGGTGTTAATAGTGGGAATTGTAGCCAACATTTTGAAGAATATTTTTAAATGCTGTTTACCAGGCATCTTCAACAATCCGAGAACAAGCAAAAAACACATTTCAGTATATCATCAGACTCTAAGCCAAGTCACGTCCGATCGTTTTCTTTACAAATAGGGGAGAAAATTTTTGACCTTAAAAAATAAACATGCTACTGAACTCAGTTTCGAAGAGATATACAATAAGTGTCGTTGCCAGGGCCGGTTACTATCGCAAGATACGCTGAGATATTTAGAACAATTCTGGTATGCAATAGGCGCGATTCACGGAAAACACTGTCTGACTTAGTAAGTAAAGAGGCATGCTAATTACAATAGTCTTGAGCAGAAAGCGAACACAGATAATTTTGTGTATTGAGCACTGATAACAAATATTTTGTCAGTGAACCAATGCATGGCATTGCGCACGCCATTTTGCAACATCCTAGTTGCAATTTTTAATAAAGATGTGTTCGTAGTAACGTAGTGTTGTGGAAATAGTGGAATGCTTAGAATTTAAAAAAATACCGAAGGGAAGTCATTGACAAATATATTAAACAGCACTTGCGATAAAATTGGCCCTTTAGGCACACCCGAATTCAGCCATAACTTAAAACTGAAAACGCCCTTCTTATCGGCAGGGACCACTTGAAATCGGTTGCTCATGTAGTTTTCGTGAATGCCGCGAAAAGGCCCACGGAATCCAATAAGGTAGGGAGTGCTTAGCAAGATTTCACAATTAAGGGGGACCAACATTTTCGCTGCATCTAAGAAGAGAGCACACGTGAGAAGGTTGCGGTTAAAAAAATTGAATTACTTTTTGAGATCTTAGAATTGTTTATCTGAGAATCCCTCAAGGAATGCCACAGTACAGGGCCCAGAAAGAAACCAAAACTGGCGACTTGACAGGATAATAAATTTGTTACGAAAAACAGACATAGTATGGACAAGAAATTTTATTAAGATCTCAGCAACTACACGTTAAATAGAAATCGGCCGTCATTTTTCTAACTTTCTTCCTTGAATTGCGCAGGGTTAAAACGACTGTGGATTTTAGGTGGTCAGCCTGCACCCTACAAAAAACCCTGCATGAAAGCAAGAAAAATCCTCTCTGCAAAATCTCATGCAGTATGGAAAGAATGCTATCATACGGAGCATAAATATCCTTCGAATGGTGTGCAGTAATATTCCATCATACCGAGTTGGCTGCTTCGGGCGGAAGCTGAGAAGAATTCCTACCAGTTCACACTTCGAAATTCTCGGAAGGAAAGCTCACGCACATATGGATAGCATTAAAGACGGAGTGTTTGTGCTTGTGGAAACAGCACTCAGGGCCGCTCTTATAGAGTGCCTGTTGCACGCATCTATCAAAGCTGGCGGAAGCTGAAAAAAATATTAAAAAATCCGAACGCCTACTGGAACCTACCTCTTCGGGATACTTGCCCAAGTCCACATTCTGCTTACATTGCGTGACGATTATTGTAGTTAATATAAAAATGAATGGTGTTAGCGCCACTCACAAAGGCGACAACTCTATTTCTTGCCGACTTGTCTTCTTATCGCGGTGCTTAGTTTTTGGACTTCTGCAGCGTTTCCAAAAAGCAGCTCTATAGAAAACTGCAGTAAGAATGTTTGTGTTCACCCAGCCGTGAAATTTTCTGACTCGTTTAGCGGCCAACCGAGTGTAATTAATTCAAAATGATTTATTTGGATAAAAAAGCTTTCAAACACTATGCCCGATAGCTTTTCATTAGTTAACAATGCCCAATCAAACGAAACATTAAGCTTATCGAGCTTGTCTTTATTTACTATAGGGACAAGGCATTTCCGCAGTGGTCAGCCAGCTTTTGAAAAATAGTGCAGGACCTAAAGAAACAGCTAGGAGCTCTGACCGGTATTTGATCTGAGCAGGACTGCCCTAGTGTATTATTATCACTCTGATACCACTTTAGTAGGTGCTCCGATTGTACATTCCAGAGCATACGCACACAGGGTAGATAGGTAGTCACAGATAGATAATCGTGTAGGGCATAAAATGCTGATATTAAGATCTCCATTCTAAAAAAATAGTTTCACAGAACTCCATCACCAAAGTTTCTTCAAGTGCTACAAGAAAACGTAAAGTAAAAAGTTGCAAGAGGGGCGGTCTACAAATTGATAACAAATGCAGGAAAACCATCCGGTACAAAAGTTGACCATCAGACTCAGCATGCTAAAAAGGCTTATCAGCAGAAGGAACTTCACAGTTATTTGTTTACAAAAAGAGTAATATCTCCGTGTCGGCACATGCTCCGTGTAACAAGTCGGATGGAAAAGCTGTTCAGGAAATTGTATCAAAAGAAGCCTGGGAAGCACTAATTACGGTTAGTTTTAAAACATCTATAAAGCTAGCAACAGGCTCAGCTTTAAACTTGAACTCCTCCTAATATTTACGCAGATTTTGACAATAAACGACCGGACCGGAGAAACTTTGACCCACGCGCATTATGTCAACGTCCGATGGAACTTACTAGTATCCCAGCAGATGTTATCTTAAAGGGCTGATTTGCACGAGTCCTTTTCTGTGAATACAGTATAAAGGTTAGTAAAAAAAATGTCACCAGCTTTTGCCAAGCGCATTTTATTTGTATGACTCTATGTAGGCATAGCTGGTTCACATTAATTTCAAAGGCTCAGTAAAAGGCCCATCAGAAAAAGAAAATGGTAGACAAAAAGCTTTTACTCGCATTAGCATTGCATTGAAGAAACACGAATGCGGTCACTGACCAAGTCATGAAATTCAAGACGTTCGGAGTGATCAACAAACCCGCGCGAGGTTCGAAAACGTCTTGAATTTCATGACTTGGTCAGTGACCGCATTATTTTTTCTATATTCCAATGCCTGACCAGACGAATTTTCGCCAAACGATTGATTATATTAGCATTGCAACGTTTCTTTCTAAATGCTCTGTTCATTGCTTTATTCGTGACGCACCATGCATTCATAATAATCTGGTAGGAATTCGCGCCGAACTGCTCCTATTTTTTTCGAGACTTTAGTACTTGTTCCCAAGCCTTATCTTCGAGTCAATTTTCAGGTTCCAGTTCATCGACGTCAAAAGCGGCCGTGACTAATCCTTCGACAACGACCGAGAAAGGTCCTTGCTGTCGTCACCACCGAGCTGTTCAGTTGTCTCTGGGTGGAAATCTGAATAAACCTCCTGAATCCCGCGTCGGTCCTCTCATTAAATGGCCATGGCGTGGTCACCAACAATATACATGTGACTGAGGATCCCTACCTTCAAATCGTTATGCCCCGATGACGGTCAGTGAAGCCCAGTCATCATAGCATGTTCTTCAACACGATCTTCAGTTTTCTCTCTGCAGTAGGCTAGCAGAGGACGACGCTTAGGAATGGCTGGATGAATTCAATCTCCTAGCGTTATTGAATATATTTGAGGGCGACATGAAGCTCCGATACGATACGCTTAAAGGCGCATATGTTGTGTTTTTATCTGGCGTCACAAAAATCTGCACGACGAACGCAGAAAAATTTTATGAAATGCTTGCGCCTGCACCAAACACCTTGTACGTTATTCGAGATTTTGGTGGGTTGTTTTCTGGCTTTTGCCCAAACTTTTTCCCAACCTTCAAATTGGGTTCCCTGTCTTATGCAAAAACTGCTTCACCAGCTTCAAATTTGGTTTCCTGTCCACTGTCAAAATTTCTTCCCCAGCTTCAAATGGTGTACTACCGAAAGCGGCAGTTATTTGTTCTTCTACGACCACCGAGAACGTTTATCGGTTTCGCCAAAGCCAAGGTGTTCAATTGAACTTTAATTTTTTAACTTTTTCTAGGCCCGCAAGAAGCATCGGCTTTAGCGGCTGGATTTCCTATTTTTTATTCCCTTCAAATTAGAGCTAGCGAGAAAATGACTAATTAATAATGAAATGAAAACTATGTGAATAAAAGCATTTTGTTTCTCTCTTTCTCAACGAGTGCACTCAGCAGTAAAAGGTGGCAATTATTTTAAACCCTTCTTTCGTACTCTCTGTGAACTTTAAGGAGAGCTTCCTGCCGCCAGCTACTTTTATTTATTTTTATTTATTTTATTTATTTATTCAATACTGCAGGCCTTTACGGCCCAAGCAGGAGGGGCATACACTTGGCATCAGCGTATAGAACGAAGATAGCAAATAATAATTTCAAAACACTTGTTCTATGGGCAATAGAACATGAGCAAAACATGCAACTGGATTCCAGAGCTTAGCTGAGAGCCTTCGCTTAGCGAGGGTGTTGCTCGAACATTCGTTCTTTAAATTTCCTTCGCCTGTACACAGCTATAAAATGCGGCAAAATACTTCCGCACGTGTAAACTGGCGCAAGTACCAGGGTGTTGCTGATCTTCGCCAAAAAGGTAGAACCCGAGAGAGAAATAACCGTTGAAGACTAGGGGAGTTTTTGCCACATGCAGCATAGCCATCTTTAAATGAAGAGTCGATACCCGTAGTTTCACACGCTCTAAAGCCTTTTTCAGCAAAATAGAGTAAAAGCCACCTAAACTTAGGCCATGACGCAAAACAACACTGAATGAAGCACTAGAAATGCACAGGGAAGATCGGCATCAAAACTTAACCGCCATTCTCTTTCTTAAACGTAAAAAACCGTCACCAGTGACCCTGGTTTTTAAACGGTGCTCTCGCAACTCATTAGGCCCGTTTTCCGGCACCTGTGAGATCATGATTCTCCGTTGAGCACAGGCCTGTCATGGATGAATTTAATTATCCAATGAATCATCCCACTTGTTTTGCTCAGCTTTAACAGTGTCGGTGCATGACTGCATGTTATCGGACTTCTAACACAACGCTTTAAAACTCTAAGACCGCAAAAATGGATCACAAAGCCATACAACTGCAGCCCTAGGCGAATTTCTCTGCATAACCTTTTTCTTGAGGGAAAGCCGTTCCCCCACTGCATTCAGGAGTATTACCAGACCACCCTGCTGCTACCAAGCAGTATTTCTGCTCAACCTAGCTAAACTAGCAAGATGAACAATACTGTTTAGTTCGTAACAATCGGGAACGTTAGAGACGCACACACAAGTGCAGGCTGCATCCACATACTCCATTGTCCGCTAACAGTTTTGCAGCTCCTCTAACGAACCTTACCCTCTCGCTGCAGTGGGCCACCACTGAGATGCTCAAGGATAATTTTTCGGCCTCCTTTTTCGAAAGTGGTCTGTAGGGTTCTTTTTCAATAACGCGAAGTGGTAGGAGGTCCTGGTGAGCCGTGTTTCGCATAGAACTCCGTTGAAAATATTAATGTGGAGGAGCAGTGTCTACTGGAATTCTCGTGGCGAAGAAAACAGTGCTGAGTCCACGAGAAGCATGAGCCATTTTTATTCACATCCAGCTGGTAGAGGGCCTGGGGGGGTGCAATCTGTCCTAAATCCTATGTCCTAAATCCTATGATGTCCTAAATCAAAACAAACATTCGACGTGCTTTTTGAAAAGGTGTCATTTTCAAATCGTGGTTGTACTTTTTATCGCAGTCTGCTTCAAATTACACGCCTGCTATTAACTAACGGGCGCCTACATGGGTACTCTGTGAACCAGAAAAAATATTTATGAGGGTATTCTTTAAATGTGTTTCTATAGGCTGCACTTCCGCCTAGAGATCACCCCACGCAAGGGTGATTCTCTAACGCACGTATTGCGTTGTTTATAAATATGCATTACTTTCGGATTTGTTTCATAATTCCACAGTGTGCTCTAGCATGTACTCGGCTTTTCTTCGCGAACATATGACATTCTAGTACAATTTAAATTTAGAAAACTACCGTGAAAACTTTCGTTGGAATGTGTGAGATGCATCCATAAATTTTCTTCATAACCGTACCCAGCCGGTGCAACGACCGCCGCCGCATCTTCTGTGCGTCGCAGATGGCTGTTCTCTCTATAGCATGGACGCGGGGCTGGGCGCAAGCGCGGTGGCAGATGGAGGAAGCGAGCAGAGGAATGGGCGGCTTCTGCCGTTGACTTATGCGCAGTGCGTTACACAGATTGCTGGCGGGTTGCGTTTTGTTTTTGAAATTCTGCTCAATGACCCAAGCGCAATTCGACTGCGAAAAGAAAGAGAAGCCGAAATTGTAATGACATGTGAAGATGTGCACTGCTTTGCTTACGCAACAGCAAGTACGAATTCCTATGCACAATGTGCCCCGCTTCTGGGCCTTCCGGTGGGGAAATTTCTTTCGTTTTCATTACGACATCTTCTTTCTCCAAGAACAGGTGTCGGCGTCGTAAAATGAAGGTTCGGGCTTGAACAGGAAAATGCAGCTTCCAATAAAATAGCCGCGTATAACTGAAAATACGAAATACAAATTTCTTTTCTCTCTTGAGCGCTTCGTTCACGCTGCTCAGGCAGTGAAAATGTATTTTTCGCATTATAACAAGTTTCCGTTGGATTAGTGAGTGATACGAGAGGAGGAGGAGGAAGAGGAAAGGCAGTGAGGTTAACCGGAAGGAAAACCGGTTTGTTACCATGCACAGAGAGAAAGGGGTGAAGGGATAAAAATGTGCATGAGAAAAGACAGTAGCAGGAAAATGAAGTCAGCATGCAAAGTCACCAAGCGTAAGGTAAAGTCGCAGCCTAACATATAGGAGAGGAGTTCTCAAGAAGCGGAGCAGCGCCTTGGAGGCCTGCACCGCCGATGATCGCCGCGGCCAGTGACCGAAAATCGTCATTTTTGTCGTTGGCACGGATCTAACCATTTCAAGCTCACAAGGACTGTCTTGTGTTACTGTAGGCAGGGCATTCACAAAGAATGCGGGCAATAGTCTCTTCGCACCTGCAAGTGGTATACGCAGAGCAATTAGCCATTCCGATTAAGAAAGATTAATGGTTGGTGAAAGCTACACCAAGCCACATGCGACACGGCAAAGGTGCTTCACGTCGTGGTAGAAGCCGGAGCTTGAGATCTGGGTCCAAATATTTTAGACGTGAATTCAAAAACTCGCGTATATTCCACGCGGAAAGCATGATCTCCCGCCCAAGTGCACAAAAAATAACGCGCAGAAAGAGCCACGACTTATTTTGTGGGCCTGTTTCTGTGCACTGTCTTTTAACCTTTTTTCATCGTGCTTTGTGCCGACCACACCACGTTTTGACTTAAACCTCCGGGTAACTGTGTGCGCGTAGTGAAAGCGTGTTGTTTTTTCTGCCTTTCCGGGGAAGACAGATATCTGCGGCAGGCAGAGGAATGTGTTTTTGGAACCTTTCTGACAGCAAGTGGTGTTCGTAGCTGGGGCGTCAAGGATTGCATCGCGTCATCTTCGGGAGAGTCGCGAGAGTTCTTCTACATTCTTTGATTTGTTTTTTTTTTCACCATCCAGCAGACTGACGCCATCTACAGGTGGCGGATATCAAGGATATTAGCAAATTCGCCAGCGTAAAGGAGAGGGCGAAGATCGGATCATCACGAGGAGAGTCCCGAATTATCACGACGAGAGCTCAGGCTTTGGCGAGGCGAGTCAGACGCAAGCCTGCTCCGCGTGTCTTGTAGATGTCTCCACCTTTCCCACCACCACCTTCCACCACCACTTCGCACCCGCATGTTATTGGCTCCTACAGTAACGCTTAGTATGTAAAGAGATCGGTCGATCACAAGGAGTCTCCCAAATTATCACGACGAGAGCTCAGGCTTTGGCGAGGCGAGTCAGACGCAAGCCTGCTCCGCGTGTCTTGTAGATGTCTCCATCTTTCCCACCACCAACTTCCACCACCACTTCTCACCCGCATGTTATTGGCTCCTACAGTAACGTTGAGTATGTAAAGAGATCGGTCGATCACAAGGAGTCTCCGAAATTATCACGACGAGAGCTCAGGCTTTGGCGAGGCGAGTCAGACGCAAGCCTGCTCCGCGTGTCTTGTAGATGTCTCCACCTTTCCCACCACCACCTTCCACCACCACTTCGCACCCGCATGTTATTGGCTCCTACAGTAACGCTTAGTATGTAAAGAGATCGGTCGATCACAAGGAGTCTCCGAAATTATCACGACGAGAGCTCAGGCTTTGGCGAGGCGAGTCAGACGCAAGCCTGCTCCGCGTGTCTTGTAGATGTCTCCACCTTTCCCACCACCACCTTCCACCACCACTTCTCACCCGCATGTTATTGGCTCCTACAGTAACGTTGAGTATGTAAAGAGATCGGTCGATCACAAGGAGTCTCCGAAATTATCACGACGAGAGCTCAGGCTTTGGCGAGGCGAGTCAGACGCAAGCCTGCTCCGCGTGTCTTGTAGATGTCTCCACCTTTCCCACCACCACCTTCCACCACCACTTCGCACCCGCATGTTATTGGCTCCTACAGTAACGCTTAGTATGTAAAGAGATCGGTCGATCACAAGGAGTCTCCCAAATTATCACGACGAGAGCTCAGGCTTTGGCGAGGCGAGTCAGACGCAAGCCTGCTCCGCGTGTCTTGTAGATGTCTCCATCTTTCCCACCACCACCTTCCACCACCACTTCGCACCCGCATGTTATTGGCTCCTACAGTAACGCTTAGTATGTAAAGAGATCGGTCGATCACAAGGAGTCTCCGAAATTATCACGACGAGAGCTCAGGCTTTGGCGAGGCGAGTCAGAGGCAAGCCTGCTCCGCATGTCTTGTAGATGTCTCCACCTTTCCCATTACCACCTTCCACCACCACTTCTCACCCGCATGTTATTGGCTCCTACAGTAACGTTGAGTATGTAAAGAGATCGGTCGATCACAAGGAGTCTCCGAAATTATCACGACGAGAGCTCAGGCTTTGGCGAGGCGAGTCAGACGCAAGCCTGCTCCGCATGTCTTGTAGATGTCTCCATCTTTCCCACCACCACCTTCCACCACCACTTTTCACCCGCATGTTATTGGCTCCTACAGTAACGTTGAGTATGTAAAGAGATCGGTCGATCACAAGGAGTCTCCGAAATTATCACGACGAGAGCTCAGGCTTTGGCGAGGCGAGTCAGACGCAAGCCTGCTCCGCATGTCTTGTAGATGTCTCCATCTTTCCCACCACCACCTTCCACCACCACTTCTCACCCGCATGTTATTGGCTCCTACAGTAACGTTGAGTATGTAAAGAGATCGGTCGATCACAAGGAGTCTCCGAAATTATCACGACGAGAGCTCAGGCTTTGGCGAGGCGAGTCAGACGCAAGCCTGCTCCGCATGTCTTGTAGATGTCTCCACCTTTCCCATTACCACCTTCCACCACCACTTCTCACACGCATGTTATTGGCTATTACAGTAACGTTGAGTATGTAAAGAGACCGGTCGATCACAAGGAGTCTCCCAAATTATTACGACGAGAGCTCAGGCTTTGGCGAGGCGAGTCAGACGCAAGCCTGCTCCGCATGTCTGGTAGATGTCTCCACCTTTCCCATTACCACCTTCCACCACCACTTCGCACCCGCTTGTTATTGGCTCCTACAGTAACGCTGAGTATGTAAAGAGATCGGTCGATCACAAGGAGTCTCCCAACTTATTACGACGAGAGCTCAGGCTTTGGCGATGCGAGTGAGACGGAAGCCTGCTCCGCATGTCTTGCAGATGTCCCCACCTGTCTCTCCTACCACCACGACTTCGCACCCGCTTGTTATTTGTTGATACAGGAACGCTGAGCATGTGCAGAGTGCAGTAGGTGCGGAAGGCATTCCAACGTTTTATTTTTAGCTCGCCGGCCGCGCTTTGCGGCCTTGAACGCATGCCGGCATCTTCTGAAGTCGGCTGCCAAGCTTCAGCGAGAGCTCTGGCTATACAGCCACTACTGCCAGTACATATCTGCACGTTTGAGTTGAAGTCTGGTTCTATAGCTTTACACAATGGAAGAACACAGTAGCAAATCCTATCAAAGGAAGCCCTCAAGTTTATGGCGCAGGAGTACTGTGACGACGTAGTGATCAACGGACTTTCTAGTGTACACCTCCTAGGAGCCATAGCAGCTGCGAGGTGGTTTACCGCGATTTAATCACAGAGGGTCGAAGCCATTCTTGGACAGCCTCCTTTGAGAAACATTCGCCGCTTGCACTTTGTGTTGCATCCGACTAAAGTGCTTTAATACGAGAACGCTGAAAGCCTCGTCGGGAATAAAATGCGCCGTCGGCGAGATAATTTTGAGTACCGGAACTGATAGCACCAGACTGGAAGTGACAACTACACGCTTCAATGCATCTTCATTGGGTCCGTGTCATCATCTCTAGACGCCTCCGCTAAACATCTAACCCTACCTTCCATTACACGAAGGAATGTCTGGCTTTGTGTAGACCGATGTGTAGGGGTCTAGTCTCAACTATGAAATAACTGCACAAAATTTCAATCAAAGGCATCAAAAGCTTCTACTGCTATGGTATTGCCAACACAGATTAGAGTTAAATGTCCCTGTCAAATATTTATCTCCGAGCAAGAGCGAAGATTAACTTACGTCGATACATCAAGGACGAACAAGCATTGATTACATTTGCTAATATTTTTCGACGGTTGACTGATATGAATTTGTGTATGACTCACCGTGCCTTAGCGTTTCCAAATGCGCTCTTGACACGGCACAAGCTTCACTGCTATGAGAAGTTCTGCTTTCGAATGAAACACACATTGGTGTAATGCTACCCTTTTCTAGCCGGTATAATTGCCGCTCAAATTTTTTTCACTCAAATCATGAAGTGCGCGTGATTTTAGTTTTCCAGCGCACGGAATTGAGTTTGTGCGAAGCTTTAAAGTAAAGAGTCCTTAAAGTAAAGGGCTAGGCAACGCGAGCGCCCGTCGCCGTCTGAAAGCGCACGCCTTTCGTATGCTGCAACTTCATTCACACCTTTAAGCTATCGCTCGCCGTGTACACAGCGGTGGCAGAAAATTGCGGCAGCGGATCCCGATGCCCGTCACGGTCCTGGGCAAGACACTCACGTGTGTCGGAAAGATATAATCGGCACATGCTGGTCTTACATGTTACTTTTAATGGAAGCATATTTGATGTTAAAAATACCCGCAGTGAGCGATGAAGGGCATGTGGCGGAATTGGACCAATATGAGGACTACAGCAGCAGTATTTGGGGATGTTGCGTTGTGTTATAGCGCGTTCGATAGGGGATTTTTATTAAGAGAAACTCAGCGGCACGTATGAACCATCTCATTGCCTGTGATCCCAGCATGCCAGTGTCCATCAATGACCACGGCGGATGAGAAAGCATGAAAAGCTTCGGTAACGTCATCATGAAGGTCTGCAGGGGTTTTGTGGTTTTCCAGGGAGCCAGTCGTATTGATCAATGATGCCCATTTATTATGTTGGCGAATTTCTAACGAAATGATCGAGTCAAATTGATACTTCTGTCCTGAGCGCAAGTTTAGTGCGCTTAGTGTGTGCCCCTCAACCCCTCAAATCCCCTTTACACTGCAGTTATAAACAAGGAAGCAAAGGACCGTTGCCGATGTGATAATGGTGGGTGGCTGACAAAAGAAATTTTCGAAACGCACCGGTTGCTCATGTCTTATGCGTTTAACGTCCAAAAGCGACTAAGAATATATTGTCACGTGCTGCGCATGGGCTCTGAGGAATAAAGAAGACGTGCGGCGGCTGGAAGTAGAAGAGAAAGTCAAGTATCCTGCCGCCGGCGCACCAGGCTCCTCTCGACCTGCCTTGTAAATATTATTTGTAAATAGAACCTGTAACAGTGTGGTGCAGGTGCTGGGTCGATCACCACGGACCCCTCTCGCAACCGCTGCAGCCGAAGAATCGCCGGATTGCCACCGTTGCCCGTGCAAATGCCCAAGGAAGCCGACGCACGTCCGACCGGCGCCGCAACGCCCGCTTGGCAGCACTACCGTGAGCCGCGGACGTTTTCCGGGAAGGCTGGCGAAGACGTGGATGATTGGCTCACCAATTACAAGCGGGTGAGCAAATACAACGGCTGGGATGCCACTCTTCAGCTGGCCAATGTCGTCTTCTTTCTCGATGGCACCGCGCTAACTTGGTTCAAAAACCATGAGGCATCAATAACAAGTTGGGACCGCTTCGTGGAAGAGCTCCGCAGCTGCTTCGGGGATACTGTTGCCAAACGAAAATGCGCTGAGCAGTCTTTGCTTCAGAGAGCGCAAGTGCCTGGAGAGACCTGCACGACTTACATAGAAGAGGTCTTGAAGCTGTGCAAAGTCGTTAATCCCAGTATGTCCGACGAAGATCGCGTTGGTCATCTCCTCAAGGGCATCGCAGAGGACGTCTACAGCTTTCTTATTAGTAAAGAAAATTTAGACTCGCCCACGGATATCATCAAGCACTGCCGCACCTTTGAATCTCTAAACTGCGTCGAATTACTCCCAAGTTCGGTCGCCTGCCTAACGTCACCACCGTCGCCAGTGTGGATTTCCACGAGCCTGTGAATGCGGCGACTCTCCCTGACGTCATTCGTCAAATCGTGCGTGACGAACTCTCCCGAACTCTCCGCCCCGGCCCCAGGGCGCCAGCTCATCCGCAACGCCACCCGCGGCAGCTGGAGTACGATGGTCGTTTCGACACTGGCTACGAGGAGTATTATCCCGAGTGCCCCCCCCCCCCCCCCCCGACCCACCACTTTGTTACCGCTGTGGTATGATCGGTCACATCTCTAGATTCTGCCGTCGCCGGGGCCAGTTTTCCCGCTCCCAGCGCCAATGGTCGAACCCTCGCCTGAGTTTCAATGCGCCTGTTCATGACCATGTCTTCACATCGCCTCAGCGCCCATCCAGTTACGCGCCACCACGGAACGACTCCCCTGCCTCTGACCGAAGTCTGACTCCACCTCCGCACCGCTCTCGCCGCTCGCCTTCCCCCCAACGTCGTTCCCCACCGTCCCCGGGAAACTAGCGTGTGCGGCCGATGGAGGTGCGGTCGCCGGATCATCGATAGTGCCAATTCCTCTGCCCATTGTTATGTTAAGGAACCGCCTTGAAGTTTTAGTGGACGGTATTTGCGTCATGGCCTTAGTGGACACTGGTGCCACGATGTCAGTGATGAGTTCAACTTTCAAGAACCGTCTGGGTCGTAAAATAATGTTCGCTTGGGATCGTGCTGTTATATTCCGGGGTGTAGGGGGAGAATCATTGGTTCCGATTGGTATTTGTTTTGTGAATGTAGTGATCGCTGGCCACATGTTCCGAACTGAATTCACGGTGCTCCCTCGTTCTACGCATGACATCATCCTCGGTATTGACTTTTTGCACCAGTGCGGCGCTACTCTCGACTTCCGCAGTGGTGGCATATCGTTAAGTCCTGGCCTTCGGTCAGCTCTCATAGAAGACTCGCCAGTGGTTGCCCAAGTGTTTTCTGTCTCTGAAGATACCGTCGTTCCAGCAATGTCTGCCATATTCGTTCCCGTTGTGTCCTCGAGCACGATTTTTGATGCCTTCGATGCTGTGGTGGAACCTTGTTCCCTTAACTGTGCAAAGAAAAGTGTGCTAGTACCCCGCAGCGTCGTCCATGTGACCAAGGGCCATGCCACTCTTTGGACTGTCAATCATTCCAACAAACCTGCAGTATTGCTATGTGGTTTAAAACTTGCTGGCTTTGAAGAACGTTTTTCTGTACCAGTTGCCGCGATCACTGACAACGTGTCTCGTCCAACTAGACGCCGCGATCTGAGCGACTCTCAATTCCTAGCCATGGTCAACAAATCCCTACCCACTAGCGACCGCCAGGTACTAGTGGCCGTTCTTATGAAGCATGCGGACGTGTTTGACTTTGGTCGCGACCAACCACCGCCGATTCCAGCTTCCCGTACCCATCACATGATCAATACTGGATCTGCACAGCCGATTCGCCAGAAGCCATACCGCGTCTCGCCTTCCGAACGTCAGATAATCGATGAACAAGTCCGTGACATGTTGCACCGCGGCATCATTCAGGAATCTTCAAGCCCGTGGGCTGCTCCAGTGATCCTTGTCAAAAAGAAAGATGGCACTTGGCGATTTTGTGTCGACTACCGCCGGCTTAACACTGTCACAAAGAAGGATGTTTACCCGCTCCCGCGCGTTGATGATGCCATTGACTGCCTCCACTCAGCCTCCAACTTTTCCTCGGTGGATCTACGGTCCGCGTACTGGCAGATCCCGATGCACCCGCAAGACAAAGAGAAAACAGCATTCGTGACACCTGACGGGTTGTATGAATTTAATGTTATGCCTTTCGGCCTTTGCAACGCTCCTGCCACTTTTGAACGATTTATGGATACGCTTTTACGTGGCCTGAAGCGGCAAGTTTGCATGTGTTATCTGGACGATGTTGTTATTTTTGGTAGGACCTTCGCCGAACATAACAGCCGCTTAGCCATTGTCCTAGACTGCATAGAGAGAGCGGGCCTCGTGCTGAACTCGAAGAAGTGTCGCTTCGGTGAACGCCAAATTACTGTGCTTGGTCATCTCGTTGACAAGGATGGCCTCAGACCCGACCCGCAGAAGGTTGAAGCTGTAAGCAGTGTCAAAGAACCCAAATCAGTGAAAGAGCTCAGGAGTTTCCTAGGACTTTGCTCATATTTCGGTTGAAGCTGTAAGCAGTGTCAAAGAACCCAAATCAGTGAAAGAGCTCAGGAGTTTCCTAGGACTTTGCTCATATTTTCGGCGTTTCGTTCCCAAGTTTTCTGATTTAGCCTACCCGCTTACAAGTCTCCTGCAGAAAGACACCCCTTTCCACTGGACTCCCGAATGCGACTCCGCGTTTCGGCAGCTCAAGTTTCTCCTCACCTCGCGGCCAATATTGCGTCATTTCTGCCCGACAGCACCGACTGAACTCCACACTGACGCCAGCGGCATCGGCGTGGGTGCTGTGCTTATCCAACGCCATGAGGGCAATCAACACATTGTCGCTTATGCAAGTCGCACCCTCAGCAAGTCGGAACGCAATTACACTGTAACAGAGCAAGAGTGTCTCGCCGTTGTTTTCGGCGTACAACGGTTTCGTTCGTACCTTTATGGACGTGCTTTTACAGTCGTCACAGACCATCACTCTCTGTGCTGGCTGGTCAATCTACGCGACCCATGCGGTCGGTTGGCCCGCTGGGCGTTACGCCTCCAAGAGTTTAACTTCAAAGTGTCTTACAGAAGTGGCCGCCAACACGCCGACGCAGATTGCCTCTCGCGGCTGCCGCTCACGGTTACTACATCCGATGATGAAAACTTCGATGACTATCTCGCTGCCGTTTCCCAAGAGTTTCCAGATCTTGGCACTTTCCAGATGGAACAACGCAAGGATCAGCACTTGGCGCCGCTTTTTGCCGAAGCCCGTGACCCGACATCCGCAAGCCCTTTCTGCGTTCGCGACGGTTTACTCTACAGAACGAATTACTCGCCTGGAGGTGCGCGCTTTCTCCTCGTCGTTCCGGCTACTCTGTACTCCTCTGTTCTGCAAGCAATGCACGATGACGTCACGGCTGGGCACTTGGGGTTTGCCAGGACCCTTAACCGCATCAAAGAACGTTTTTACTGGCCAAAAATGCGTCACATGGTTCAGCGCTACGTGGCCACCTGCGTGCAGTGTCAGCGGTTCAAGCTTCCCACGACTTCTCCGCCTGGACGCCTGCATCCTTTGCCACCTCCAAGCACGCCATATGAACAAGTTGGACTCGATCTGCTCGGCCCGTTTCCCCGCTCATCCAACGGTAACCGCTGGATTATAGTGTGCGTTGATCACCACACCCGTTACTGTGAGACCGCCGCCCTACCTTGCGCCACCGCTGCTGAGGTCTCGCTATTCCTTCTTCGTGCTGTCATCCTCCGGCATGGACCTCCTCGAGTTGTTATCAGTGACCGCGGTCGCCAGTTTACGGCAGACGTTGTGGAAGAGCTTCTGCGTCTTAGTTCATGCCATTTTCGCCACTCGAAGCCGTACCACCCCCAGACTAATGGACTGGTTGAACGTACCAATCGGACGCTCACGACCATGCTGGCCATGTATGTCGATTCCCGCCATAAGAACTGGGACGACGTGCTTCCCTTCATTACATACGCCTATAACACGTCGAGGCATGAAATAACTGGTTACAGCCCATTCTTCCTTCTTTATGCCCGTCCGCCTCGAAGCTCCCTCGACAGCATCTTACCTTTCTCTCTCGACACCGAGCCTTCTATTGCCAACACTCTATGTCGCGCTGAAGAAGCCCGTCGGATTGCCCGGATACGCACCTTGGCATCACAGCATCGCTCTAAGCAGCGTTATGACCGCCGGCGCAAGGATGTCTCCTACCTGCCCGGTGACGTTGTATGGTTGTGGACGCCCCTACGCAAGCGTGCCTTATCAGAAAAGCTGCTATCCCACTACACAGGCCCGTTCATTGTTGTTGCTCGCCTCAATGGCCTCAACTATATCATCTCTCCCCAATCAACGCAAAGACGCCGCTCAAGGACTACCCAGGTCGTGCATGTCGCACGGCTGAAGCCATTCCACTCTCGGGACCCCGATTGATTGACTGGCCCAGAGGGCTTCGTCTGCGAACGGGGAAATGTCACGTGCTGCGCATGGGCTCTGAGGAATAAAGAAGACGTGCGGCGGCTGGAAGTAGAAGAGAAAGTCAAGTATCCTGCCGCCGGCGCACCAGGCTCCTCTCGACCTGCCTTGTAAATATTATTTGTAAATAGAACCTGTAACAATATGAGAGACGGCGTAGTAGATACCTCCGGGTATTTTTGACCACCTCGAATTCTTTCATGCACACTGACATCGCATGGTACTGGAGCTTCTATCATTTCGCCTCCTTTGAAATGCGACCACCACGACAGAGATCGAACCTGCGTCTTTTGGGTCAACAGCTTGGTACCATAACCACTGAGCTGCCGCAGTTTCGCGAAATGCTATTATATGAACGTAATTCTCAGGATTATGCTCGTTTACGTGAGAGAGAGCACGTACAATGAATATAAACTAATTTCAGGATGCGGCAGCGTTACATTTATTGGATAGCGCCAATGTTGCGAAACCAGTACCTAGCTCATCCAGAATCCAAGTGAGAAACATGCTGGAGCAGAGAGAGCCTACGAATGGTGCAGCTGATATGCAATTGGCAGGAAGCACCAGTTACCTATCTCTGCACTTGGGCCCGACAGTTGCCTGAAGCAATTTCAGAAGCACTTTGAATGTGCTGATACCACTTCCATTCATTGATTAGAACTATTCACGGTGAAGCTCGTCATGGTGACCTTCATCAACATGGTTGTAGTTGCTGGCTATGTTCCATACACCCATCGTAAACGGCAGCATCCTTGGATGAAGCAACGGTGGTTGAAGCTACACTGCCTAGTCTTAGGGAGTGAGGGAGCGAGTTAAACATTGTTCATAAAAAGAGGCGATGGTCTGAACCCGAGCGCGGAAGCAACGCTTTGATCAAGGCGAACCGCAAATGCGCCTTTGTGTTGTGCGATGTCATTGTGCGTTAAAGATCCCCATGTGGTCGAAATTACTCAGCAGCCCTCCACTATGTCACTTCTTTCTTTTTCTTTCTTTTTTTTCTTGAACATTCCTTTATACCTTCTCTTACGGCGTGGTTCAGGCGTCCGACGATATGTGAGACAGACACAGCGCGATTTCCTTTCCCCAAAACCAATTTTGAATTTTCAATTGAACTGACCATCGCCAGGTGGCGGCAACTCCGTGACATCATAGGTGTCACGTGTTTTTTCTCGGTTCAACTTCAAACTCGCGCATATGGCGACGAAGGTACGAAAGGGAGCAGTAAAAGCTTTCGGTTTTAAAACTGCTTTCCTGCAATATGTTCTGCTCAGCTGTGCTAAACCACAAGCCAGTTCTTTGTTTCAAGCTTTTTTCGACACGATTTTTTCGCCATCTCTACTGGCGACACCATCAAAGGCGAGGAATCTCATGCGCTACCCACCACGGTTGCTCAGTGGCGATTGCAACGGCCGCGTCCGCAATTCGACGGAGGCGAAAGGCTAAATGCGCCCGTTTGCTGTGCGATGTCAGGGCGCGTAAATAGGGTTTGTGGCTTATGGCGGTTTAACGTCCCAAAGCGAGTCAGGCTATGAGGGACGCCGTAGTAAAGGGCTGCGGAAATTTTGGCCACTTAGGGTTCTTTTACGTCCGAAGAAATCTCCCAGTACACGGGCCTCTAGAACTTTCCTCCATCGACATTCGACCACGGTGGCTGGGATCGAATCCGCGTCATTCGGGTCAGCAGCCATGTGCCATAACCAATGAGCCACCGCGGCGGCCGAGTGCTAATTGTTCCCAGGAGGTAAAATTATTCCGTGGCTCTCCCCATTGCTTGTAAATTTTTGTAGTATCTGTACTCATTGTGATTTTCTCTTCTAACCCTTAATGATCGATTCTTTTTTTATATAAGGAAAATATTTTGACGTTCGTAGACACAGAACGGTGAAGTTGCCGGTTTCTTATTCTATACGTACTGAAACATCATTTTGAACACTAAACTTGCTCAGTGATCACGCTAATGTAATACAAGCTGAATGCATCAGTAAAAGGAACTCATAGAAAGAACGATGTCTTGTTGCTACGCAGTGCGACTTCGTACGTTGACATTTTAAGCATTACCAAAGCAATAGCCCGCTTTGATGTATTCGCGGATTGTTTTTTCCCGACAATGTAAATGTTTGCAAACGTGTCGCCCTACGTAGTTCGCATAAATCTCGAGAAAATATCGAGGGGCACGCGCCCTACGCTGAAGAAGAGCGATGGAATGTTTAATGAGATAAAAACAAAGCATCACACCATACTGATAAGGTCAGATGCTAGTCTTCTGATGTCTAAGAAGCGGTTCGTAAACATGAATATATAGTTGAATAAGGGCAGCTATTGGTTCTTTCCGTTTCGAAACACGCAGTAGCTATCGCTGATCGCTGACAAATAACACGCTGAGAATACTGCTGATTATCGGCGCAAATTGGATGAGGTAAAAAAAAGAAGCAACTTCCACTTTTCTATGCAACAGATATACGGGTTGGCAAATTTTACTTAATTATGGCAAGGGTACCTGCTCTCTGAAGCCCGCGTGGTGGCACGGGGGTTAACGCGCTCGTCTACTGAGCCGAAGTACCTGAGTTCGAATACGACCACGGCGGCCGTGTTTCGATGGAGGTGAAACGCAATAGGCGCCCGTTTGCTGCGCGATGTCAGTGCACGCTAAAGACATCAGGCGGTCGAAATTATTCTGGAGACGACCACTAAGGCACCACTTTCTTCTTTTACTACCTCTTTTATTCTTTCCTTTAGGACGCGATTTGGGTGTCACTAGATCATCTCGTTGCCTCAAAACTAATTTTCAATTTCCTCATCTCCTTGCGGTGTAAACCTGACGCCCCAATTGGCAACTGCAGTTTTGTGGCAAAGTGGTATGCTGACAGTTGAAGCTGTAGGTTAAACAGATTGCTGGTGCAGGCTCCCGCACACATTTGATGCATTGTTTTATGATATAGATATTGCTATTTTTTGGAAATTGTACAGTAGGACTTCCTAACCTACCGCTATATAATGAAATTTATCTGGATGCTTGAATAGGAGACTACTACCGTCGACTGTGAAGACGTCAGAATGTTGTATAGTTTTGTTGTGTGGCTGTCGGCCTTAGTTTCCTGAGTAATAAATGTTAATTAGTTAATGGCAATACCCGTGAAATGGGTAAATCTCGAATTCACATTCATAGATCGCTGGAAGTCCTATGCCACTCCTGGCGCAGTGATGCAGCAGTTAAGGGATGCGCAACTGCTCTGGGATGGCAGGTGCTGCCACCGAGGGGGGTGGGGGGCCTGTGTTTCTCACGTTCGTGTTCGCGATCCACCTCTCGGCACCAGTCAGTTATTTAGCTTCCACCTTCCACCGTGGTCAGTTAACTGAAAATCCGGTGGGCAGGTTGTTTTTTGCCAGAAGGTCACGTGACCTACGTGGCACACCTAGGTTGCCGTAGCGGCCAGTTGCTCCAGCCTGTCCGGCTGTGAGGCTTCAATTGGTCGCGAACGCCGACGCGGAATTTTTTTTTGTTGCGTCACGGGGATACTAACTCTCTGTCGTTAAAATCAGGCTGACCAAACTGACATAGTACAGGCCATAAATTAGAGCCTGCATGAGTATGAAGAAATCTGCCTCGTCACACTGATGTAGGCTCTGATTTCTGGCCTCTACAGCACGTTTTTTGCCCTTGCACTCTGTTGGAGCTAATTTGTCTGCTAAAATTTTGTATTTCTGGCATATCACGTGTTACTGACAGCCATTCTAGAGGCATTGAAATGGTGTGCGTCGCCAGTTTTGGAGTGGTTTCGTCGCCTCTGTTTTAGACAGTCTGTTTCTGCTGATAGCAATAAAGTCTTTCCTGTTCTTCTTAATCAAAATGCGATCATGGAATACGCAAGAAATAATTATATATGAGTTAATTTTTGTCTGCATATTTACTGTTCTGTTGCAATTTTCTTTCAGTGTCATGAAAGGCTTGAGCTGTATGCCGTTTTCTACTTCTCTAATAAACTCATGCACTTTTCCAGCAGGGCCTATCGTCTTTGTAATAGCGCGCGTAAAATTTGTTTTTCAGCATACAAGTTTAATGATTTCATTAACTGCATTGTGAGAAACGAACATAAGCAACAAAGAAATTGCGTCGCTAAAATTGTATTTTACTGTCATCAGCAATATGAGACTTTTGACGTTCCTGAAGAAACTCAGCATTGCTATATCAGCAACTAATCAGGAAATGGTCCCCTGGATTGCTGTGAAGAGAATTTCGTTTTCTAATTTCATTTGCGTCGCGTGCAAGTTGGCACCATTGCTTGCGGGTCCAATTTTATACATGCACTGACTTTCTTGCAATTCGCAGTGTATGCATTACCCTTAGATGGGGTAGAATTCTTAAATAGTTCTTTCCTTACAATCACTTTTTCCGACCTTATTGCTTGCCGTGAAACATGTATATTGCAACATTATGCATAAGACACTTTTAAGGCGCGTTTTTCATGGGTTAGATTAGCTGTATTATTTAGAAGCCGACAAAATTCTCGCTCCGCAGTACTGCAAAACGCAGCAGGGCCATCCGCTGGAATGTTGGCACAGAAAAATGCTCCAAGGTCGACTTTCAACATAAAAGTGTAATGCAACACTGCCAAACAAGAGAGGAAGGAGACAGAAAGGACAATACAGAGCTGTAAGTCTTTAAATATATAGCAACAACAAGCCCAGCATTTAACTGCTCTAAAGATATAATGTTAGGTGCAAAAATTTTCACCCTCAAAGAGACTTCGGTGTACGCTGAAAAACAAAATGTTGTCGTTAATTTTCAACAGCAAGCGCTAATGTTCGCAGCGTTTAACTGGTGACTGCAGCGTCTCTTGCAGGAGTGCCCGACAAAGAGTCGAAAACTTCGAAACTATTAGTAAGATCTTCCATAAGTGTAACCTTCTCTTGTTCCATTGAGAATTAATTCCTCTAATTCTTGAGAAAAAAGTATTTCCTTGCGGCCCGAACACTGTTGTTATGGTTGCCTTGTAGCCCGTATAACGGTTATATAAGTTCAACGCATTACATCTCGAAAGATTCCTAATACAACCGGTAGAAGCAAGTACGTGACCAACATTATTATAGGAGCAGGGTGTTCAACAGCCCAGCGAAGCCTGGACGTTTGTGAAGCATTGTTTTTGCGCCACTATATATACACACTCAGTTAAAGCTTAATGCACCGCAGGCGCCTTAAATTGGTGCGAGCCGTGCGCCTCCGAGTATATAATTTTGTGTTTGCTTGGTGTTTTGGCCTAAAAATAAAATGAATTGACTAAGACCATCAATATCCTAGAAATTTTTCAGACCGGAGTGATGGTACATGAATTTCAGATGGTTAAAAGACTGCGTATAATACAATTGAAGTCCAAGAAAGATTTAACAATTTTGACGACACTGTAAACAGTGCACTCGTTAAAATATGATCCCTCTGCGAAAAAGTTTGCTTTGGTCTGGAGAAATAAACCTCCGTAGTGTGGAGATTGCTTCATTCGAACAGGGAATTCCAACACATACACAGTTCAGACCATGCGTCAAATTATAGCAGCCATGGTGTTTTTTGATTTGACCTGTTGTAAAGGCGATAATAAAATGGCGTACGCAAAAGAGCACATCACAAGATACTCACTTTCTAATGCTATGCTTTGTGATCGTCTCTTCTCGGCCTTGGTGGCGTAGTTTTCAATTCATCCTGGACAGAACGCAGCGTAACTGTACCTTACCTACATAACTGTCCTGGTCTACCTTTCTGACCAACTATGGGAGCAATAGCACACATTTACTTTTTAAAAAACAATGAAGCTCACTAAAAAAACTACTATTTTGCGACGTCGGCGCGTTATGATCGCCTGATAGAGGTTGGATAGAGTGCACCCCATCTTATCATATAGTGTCTACATTGTAGATAAGATGTAAGCCTATCAAAATACAGCCGAGGTGGCCCGTGGATTCAGTAGTGTCTAGAACGGCCTTTGCTTGGTGTTGATTGCGTGATTGATTTGCTTGGTGGTGAGTGGGCGCGGCAGCACTACCAAGATGCCGTATAGGAACCCGTTTCTTTCTGTGATTCAGGTGTCGCTTGGATTGCTGCTGGTATCATCAGGACCCTCTTTAAGGCCGATCACTTCCTCGGATCTGTTCCGGCCGCCTGGAATCCGGGAACATGACTTGTGTCTTCATCGAGGTCCAGACGGCGACTGCGTCAACTACATACCCAACAGCATCGCACTATCAGCAACGGCAACCCAAGGGACTACGACCGGGACGTCAGTGGACTGGTATATAAGCCAGAGCTTCAGCAGAGAATCTTTCAGTGGGCCGGATACAAACCCATTCCTTTTTGTGATTCAGGTGAGAAAACGCTTCGGAAAAACCTTTCGTAGCAACAACCTTTGTCTGATTTTGCTGTCGTGCCCACTGCCGCTGTTTGAATGGTTTTGCGACATGTTGGTCTCTTTGCGATCTATATTGTTACTGGCGGGGGACGTCGGACTAATCATGGGCACACAGGCAAAAGAATTCAACAGCAAATGAAAGCGATCGCGAAAGACATTCAGGAGACAAAACAAGAGAAAACAGTAACCAACCAAAAACTGGGTTCAATATATAAAAACCAGAAAAAAACTAAGGTTAAAAAACAGATCAAGGAATGCGTGGAACGAATTGATAAACTTGATAAAATGGTTGTATCCTTGACGAAAACAGGTGATGATCTGGATAACAGAAGCCGCAGGCCTAATCTCATAATATATGGTATTAAGGAACAACAAAATGAGACACCCCAAAGCTTGCAGGACACTGTAGAGAAAATTTTTGAAGAAAAGTTAGAAATCAAAACGGCAGGCTTTGAAAGAATCCATCGTCTCGGACGAAAGGAAGGATCTGACGATTCAAAGCATAGGCCAGTTATCTTGAAATTACTTGGCTACCGAGATAAAACTAACATACTGGGAAACTGCACTAAGAATAAGCATACTGGGTATTCAATTAAAGAAGGCTTTTTCCAAGCTGTGCGAGAAGTCAGAAAGAAACTCTGGGAGCGAACGAAAGTAAATCGTGATCAAAAAGATAAGGTCTACCTCAAATACGATAAAATAAAATAAACAAGCGTTTGTAAGCGTGGGAGGAAGAAAAACGCGACATTATTGAATTTGCAAAAACAAAGCCAGGACGACGCTCGAGCCCGAGCAACTCGAAGCCGTTGACGCCCCTAACTGTTATCAATGTTAATGCGCGTTGCCTCGTAATCAAAGTTGAACAGCTGGAAGCAATCTTGATTTCTCTAAACCCTGATATTGTTTGGATCATGGAAACGTGGCTGCACGCAGATATCAAGAGCCATAAAATTGCTCCTCCTGGCTACGCCATGGTTCGTAAAGATAGTATAAGTAGAGGTGGGGGAGTGGCTCGGTTTCTGAGGCAAGGCATACGCTGTACACTAATGCCAGACGTTCCAGGCGTCGGAGCAGTCTGGTGTAAGGTTGAGCTAAGTCAGAGCTCTGCCTGCGTTGGCACTGTGTACAGACCCCCAAAACGCCGATCCTTCCTATCTTGAGCCGCTTCTTGAGTATATGCAGCGGTACATGCTGGGAAACCCTGTAATAATTGCAAGAAACTTCAACCTTCCAGACGTAAATTGGAACTTGTTAAGCCCGTCCAAGGAAATAAACAATCTTCTGGTAAACTTTTTATTCATTGTGAATCTAACATGTTGTTTCCAAGGCTACTTGGGAGCAGGGTACTTCAATCTCTATTCTGAATCTTATTTTCTAGACGATAATTTTCTTAAGGAAAATGTTAGCGTGAATATTTTTGATGGTTTATCTGATCATAATATCGTTGTGGGCACACTACCGTATCCAGCACGGTTTCGCATGAGTGGTTCTACAAAGCGTGTATATGCCTATAACAGAGCTGATGATGCAGCTATCATGACATAACTTGCACACGAATACCTCGATTTCCACAACCTATGCACAGAATGCTCTGTAGAGATCGATGAAATACGGCAGCAGTTGAAAAATAATGTACTGAACTGTATGAGGCCGTTTGTTTCACTAATAAAAAAACACCACAAGATAGCACAATCTATGGATAACTAGCGAAGTAATTCACTTAAAACGTAGAATTAAAAGGTTGAGAAAATCCAACAAATCAAGCCCGGTCTCAGACTACTGCCAAAAGGGTAATGCAATGAACAAAGAACTGAAGGAAAAGACAAAAGAAGCAAAGTAGCACTTCTGTAAAGCAACTCTTAGCAACTTTATCAAAGAATCGCCCCAAAAATTCTGGCGCTATATTAGTCACAAAGAAAACCCTCTAAACCCTTTGCTATCTTGCGATGAAAAAAAGCTGGCGGTTGCGCTGAACGCATTTTTCCAATCCGTATTTTCACTAGACAATAGTATTACGGATTCGTTTAGGTAAGAAAACATATAACAATATGGTGTACTGGATGCCCCAGTCATAACTGAAGAAGGAGTACTATCTCTGTTGTTAAACCTAGGTGATAAAAAGTGCAGCGGTCCGGGCGAAACTCCAAATGTCTTCTTGAAACGTTATGCCGAACCCATGAGTAAGTACCTATGCCTTGTATTCAATTAGTTCATTAGCGAGCGCTGCCTCCCAGCGGAGTCGAAAATTGCAAAAATAATACCAGTTCATAATCAGTTGTTAAGACTTGCCAGTCAAATTACAGGCCTATTTCTCTTACGTGCACTTCCTACAAAGTTTTAGAACGGATTATCCTGAAATCAATAACAGAGTTTGTCGAATCAAAAAACATTCTCCATCCCCGACAACATGGCTTCAAGCGTGGTCTGTCTACTGTTACACAACTTGTCGAAAAGCAATTAACGACCAAATGCAAACAGATGTCATCTTCTTAGACTTCTCAAAGGCCTTCTGCCGGGTCTGCCACGCAAAACTGTTACAGAAGCTGAGTCATATATTACGGGGTGGGTCAGTAGTCCAATGGATCGCCAGTTATTTAACCGACCGTCGCCAGTTCGCGCAACTCGGCGACAACACTTGAGATACTGTCCAGGTCCATTCCCGTGTACCACAGGGCTCTGTTTTATCCTCAGTTCTCTTGATTCTCTTCATAAATGACATTGCTGACCAGGTAGAAGAGAAACTCAGGTTGCTCGCATATGATTTCATACTATAGAGAGAAATAAAAAGCCGAGAAGATCAAATAAGCTTAAACAATGATTTTGGCAAGATAGCGGAATGGTGTTCAAAGTGGCAAATGGCTCTTAACTTAGTCCAAACAGTGTCAATGACTATAACGAAAAAGAAATTTAAACTTAGCTTTTCTTACGGCTATAG